>NC_084624.1:5120236-5125236 GCF_033978795.1 Nerophis ophidion
TCAAAGATAATACCCAGATTGTTTACCGAGTGACCTTGTTTAATTGTTTGGTTGTCAAATGTTAGAGTTGTATTATTAAATAGAGGTCGGTGTCTAGCAGGACCGATAATCAGCATTTCCGTTTTTTTGGCATTGAGTTGCAAAAAGTTAGCGGACATCCATTGTTTAATTTCATGAAGACACGCCTCCAGCTGACTACAATCCGGCGTGTTGGTCAGCTTTAGGGGCATGTAGAGTTGGGTGTCATCAGCATAACAGTGAAAGCTAACACCGTATTTGCGTATGATGTCACCTAGCGGCAGCATGTAGATGCTGAAGAGTGCAGGGCCAAGGACCGAACCCTGGGGAACTCCACACGTTACCTTAACGTAGTCCGAGGTCACATTGTTATGGGAGACACACTGCACCCTGTCAGTAAGATAAGAGTTAAACCAAGACAGGGCTAAGTCTGACATACCAATTCGTGTTTTGATACGTTCTAATAAAATATTATGATCGACGGTATCGAAAGCAGCGCTAAGATCGAGGAGCAGCAACATAGATGACACATCAGAATCCATCGTTAGCAATAGATCATTAGTCATTTTTGCGAGGGCTGTCTCCGTGGAGTGATTTTTGAGGAAAATGCACCCAGAAATGTGTTATTTTAACTGTAATATTGAATAATAAAAAAAAATCAACATATATAATTAAAGGCCTACTGAAATGAGATTTTCTTGTTCAAAACGGGGATAGCAGGTCCATTCTATGTGTCATACTTGATTGCCATATTTTTGCTGAAAGGATTTAGTAGAGAACATCGATGATAAAGTTTGCAACTTTTGGTCGCTAATAAAAAAGCCTTGCCTGTACCGGAAGTAGCAGACGATGTGCGCGTGACGTCACGGGTTGTGGAGCTCCTCACATCTGAACATTGTTTACAATCATGGCCACCAGCAGCTAGAGCGATTCAGACCAAGAAAGCGACGATTTCCCCATTAATTTGAGCGAGGATGAAAGATTCGTGGATGAGGAAAGTGACAGTGAAGGACTATAAAAATTTTTTAAAAAAAGACGAGGGCAGTGGGAGTGATTCAGATGTTATTAGACACATTTACTAGGATAATTCTGGAAAATCCTGTATCTGCTTATTGTGTTACTAATGTTTTAGTGCCTGTCCAGAGTCGAGACCCAGGATGGACCGCTCATTTGAAGTCCTCTCCAAGGTTTCTCATAGTCAGCATTGTCACTGGCGTCCCACTTGATGTGAATTCTCCCTGCCCACTGGGTGTGAGTTTTCCTTGCCCTTTTGTGGGTTCTTCCGAGGATGTTGTAGTCGTAATGATTTGTGCAGTCCTTTGAGACATTTGTGGTTTGGGGCTATATAAATAAACATTGATTGATTGATTGATAGTGAGATTATATAGTCGTACCTGAAAGTCGGAGGGGTGTGGCCACGGGTGTGGTGACCGCCAGTGTCTCTGAGGGAAGCCACGTTTCTCGACGAGGCGAAGCGAAGGCAGCCGGTTGGAGCTTTTTCCCCCCCCCTCCTCCACGGTGGAAGCATCCCACGTTCGGGGGAGGCAAGAGAGTCAGCAGCTGCCTCTTTGACAGGTGCATGGGGAACGTAATGTCTACAATAAGAGACGACTTATTACCACAATTTTCTCACCAAAATCTGCCAGTTGACATGTGGTAGAGAACCATGTTCGCTTGACCGCTCTGTTCCGTAGTAAAGCTTCACCTTCGGGAATGTAAACAAGGAAACACTGGCTGTGTTTGTGTTGCTATAGGCGGCCGCAATACACCGCTTCCCACCTACATCTTTCTTCTTTGACGTCTCCATTATTAATTGAACAAATTGCAAAAGAATCAGCAACACAGATGTCCAGAATACTGTGTAATTTTGCGATTAAAGCAGACTACTTATAGCTGGGATCGGGCTGGAAAAAAATGTCCTCTACAATCCGTGACGTCACGCGCACACGTCATCATACTGCGACATTTTCAACAGGATTCTTAACGCGAAATTTAAAATTGCAATTTAGTAAACTAAAGCGGCCGTATTGGCATGTGTTGCAATGTTAATATTTCATCATTGATATATAAACTATCAGACTGCGTGGTCGCTAGTAGTGGCTTTCAGTAGGCCTTTAGGCCTCAGTTCTGCAAGCTACCAAAGATTCATGCTGGGTTTTTTTCATTGGGTGTTTGTGCATATGCATCCATGTCTTACACAGTTTACGGTTATCAATCATTCAATCAATGTTTACTTATATAGACCTAAATCACGAGTGTCTCAAAGGGCTGCACAAACCACAACGACATCCTCGGCGCTGATCCCAGATCAGGGCAAGGGAAAACTCAACAATGAAAAACCTTGGAGAGGAACGCAGATGTGGGTGACCGGTGCAATGGACGTCGGGTGGATCCACCATAATATTGTGAGAGTCCAGTCCATAGTGGATCCACCATAATATTGTGAGAGTCCAGTCCATAGTGGATCTAACATAATAGTGAGAGTCCAGTCCATAGTGGATCTAACATAATAGTGAGAGTCCAGTCCAGAGAGGATCTAACGTAATAGTGAGAGTCCAGTCCATAGTGGATCTAACATAATAGTGAGAGTCCAGTCCATAGTGGATCTAACATAATAGTGAGAGTCCAGTCCCTAGTGGATCCAACATAATAGTGATAGTCCAGTCCATAGTGGATCTAACAAAATAGTGAGAGTCCAGTCCGTAGTGGATCCAACATAATAGTGTGAGAGTCCAGTCCATAGTGGATCTAACATAACAGTGAGAGTCCAGTCCATAGTGGATCTAACATAATACTGAGAGTCCAGTCCATAGTGGATCCAACAAAATAGTGAGAGTCCAGTCCGTAGTGGATCTAACATAATAGTGTGAGAGTCCAGTCCATAGTGGATCTAACATAATAGTGAGAGTCCAGTCGATAGTGGATCTAACATAATAGTGAGAGTCCAGTCTATAGTGGATCTAACATAATAGTGAGAGTCTAGTCCATAGTGGATCTAACATAATAGTGAGAGTCTAGTCCATAGTGGAGCTAACATAATAGGGAGAGTCCAGTCCATAGTGGATCTAACATTATAGTGAGAGTCTAGTCCATAGTGGATCTAACATAATAGTGAGAGTCTAGTCCATAGTGGATCTAACATAATAGTGAGAGTCCAGTCCTTGGATATTCGCGAGAACGTTAGCGGCTCCAATTGGCTTCATTACTCTGTGAAACGGGTTTAAATAGCTCTGTGAGTGGTAAAGGTGGCCGACCTCTGATTTATTTCAGCGGGCGGTTGGCGGGCGGTTGCGGTTCCGATAATATGTTGGTTCGGGTGGATGACGACTTTTGTGATGCGGTTGCGGATGATATAATTGCCTATCAGCGCATCTCTAATATATATATATATATATATATATATATATATATATATATATATATATATATATATATATATATATATACATGGCAACACTAAATTGGCCCTAGTGTGTGAATGTTGTCTGTCTATCTGTGTTGGCCCTGCGATGAGGTGGCGACTTGTCCAGGGTGTACGCCGCCTTCCGCCCGATTGTAGCTGAGATAGGCGCCAGCGCCCCCCGCGACCCCAAAAGGGAATAAGCGGTAGGAAATGGATGGATGGATATATATACACACACACAACCCCTTTAATGTGCATTATAATCCGGTGAGCCTTTTGTATGGAAATAGACTTGTCTAGACCCACTCATCGGCAGTGAGGCTTATAATCCGGTGCACCCTCTGGTCCGGAAAATACGGAATATATAGTTCAACATTTTGACCAAAGAACCACCTTTACATATTATGTAGACTACAAGGAAGTGTTTTACATTAAAAAAAATATATATATATACATATGACTCCTTTAATACGCCCTATAATCCGGTGCTCCTAATATATAAAAAAAGATAAAAAATAGACCACTTATCGGCAGCGCGCCTTACAATCCGGTGCGCCCTATGGTCCGGAAAATATGGTATATATAGTCCAACATTTTGACCAAAGAACCACCTTTACAAATTATGTAGACTACAAGGAAGTGTTTTACATTAAAACGAAAAATACGACTCCTTTCATGCGCCCTATAATCTGGTGCTCCTAATATATAAAAAAAGATCAAAAATAGACCACTCATCAGCTGGGCGCTTTATAATCCGGTGCACCCTATGGTCTGGAAAATACGGTATATATACTTCAACATTTTGACCAAACAACCACCTTTACATATTATGTAGACTACAAAGAAGTGTTTTACATTAAAAAAAAAAAAATTACTCCTTTAATACGCCCTATAATCCGGTGCTCCTAATATATAAAAAAAGATCAAAAATAGACCACTCATCGGCTGGGCGCTTTATAATCCGGTGCACCCTATGGTATGGAAAATATGGTATATATAGTTCAACATTTTGACCAAAGAACCACCTTTACATATTATGTAGACTATAAGGAAGTTTTTTACATTAAGAAAAAAAAAAAAAAATATATATATATATATATATATATATATATATATATATATATATATATATATATATATATATATATATATATATATATATATATATATATATATATATATATATACATACATACATATGATACGCCCTATAATCCGGTGCGCCTAATATATATAAAAAAAGATCAAAAATAGACCACTCATCGGCAGGGCGCTTTATAATCCGGTGCGCCCTATGGTACGGAATATATGGTATGTATAGTTCAACATTTTGACCAAAGAACCACCTTTACATATTATGTAGACTACAAGGAAGTGTTTTGCATTAAAAAAAAAAAAAATACGACTCCTTTAATGCGCCCTATAAACCGGTGCGCCTAATATATAAAAAAAGATCAAAAATAGACCACTCATCGGCTGGGCGCTTTATAATCCGGTGCACCCTATGGTCCGGAAAATACGGTATATATAGTTCAACATTTTGACCAAAGAACCACCTTTACATATTATGTAGACTACA
>NC_084624.1:5132736-5245236 GCF_033978795.1 Nerophis ophidion
GACACAACGGCAGTGACTAGGATGGCGGAGGCGGGAATCGAACCTGCAAACCCTCAAGTTGTTGGCACGGCCACTCTACCAACCGAGCTATACCATAATACACTGAAGTCTCCGGTAAGAGCTCACTTAATATCACAATTTTCCCATCCAAAAACTTGCTGGTTGACGTCAAGAAAGATGTTCGCTTGACCGCTCTGTGTTAAAGCTTCACAACAAAGAAACACCGGCTGTGTTTCGGTGCTAAAGGCAGCTGCAATCCACCGCTTTCCACCAACAGCATTCTTCTTTGACGTCTCCATTATTAATTGAACAAATTGCAATTTAGTAAACTAAAGCGGCCGTATTGGCATGTGTTGCAATGTTAATATTTCATCATTGATATATAAACTATCAGACTGCGTGGTCGCTAGTGGTGGCTTTCAGTAGGCCTTTAAGGCAGCCACTGTCATCACATGACAGCCATAAAAGATTTACCGTATTTTCCCGGACCATAGGGTACGCCGGATTATAAGGCGCATTAAAGGGATCATATTACTATTTTCTTTCTAAATTGAAAACACTTCCTTGTGGTCTACATAACATGTAATGGTGGCTCTTTGGTCAAAACGTTGCATAGATTATGTTTTACAGATCATCTTCAAGGATAGATAGATAGATTTGATACATTTTCAAGACCCGTCTGTAATGTTCTATATTTTCAATGGAACATATAAAACATGGGTGTCGAATATTGGGGGCCGTGCCTTAAAGGCACTGCCTTTAATGTTCTCTAGAACCTGTGGTCACGTCCGCTTATCCTCCGTACAAACAGCGTGCCGACCTAGCCTCATATTATAAGCGGCTTCTACACACTCACAAGTGAATGCCACGCATACTTGGTCAACAGCCATACAGGTCACACTTGAGGGTGGCCGTATAAACAACTTTAACACTGTTACAAATACGCACCACGCTGTGAACCCACACCAAACAAGAATGACATGCACATCTTGGGAGAACATCCGCATCGTAACACAACAGGACAAATAGATAGATAGATAGATTGATAGATAGATAGATAGATAGATAGATAGATAGATAGATAGATAGATAGATAGATAGATAGATAGATAGATAGATAGATAGATAGATAGATAGATAGTACTTTATTTATTCCGTCAGGAGAGTTCCTTCAGGAAAATTACAATTTTCAGCACAATCCCATTCAAGATGAGACAAACATTACAGGGAGACAGAACAGGATCGCTGACGGGTCTGCCGGTTTCCAGCGCCCCTTACAAAAAAGATGAGATACAGGTAAACAAGGGGGGTGGGGGGAAGAAAAAAATAGAAGATTAAATAAAATTAAAAAATCGGTCTTAGCCTAGGCCCTGGAGTGGGGGTGCAGACTGAGGCCAAGGGGAAAAAAAAAAAACCTCATAGCCATAGTACACATCTCTCTTCCATGTGTGTAAGAGGGAAACATCAAACATCAAAGAACACAAAGGACATTAAAGACATTAAAGCAGCAGAAATAGCCAGAACCCCTTGCAGCACTAAGTCTTCCGGGACGCTACAATAAACGCTAACGCCTAAAAGGTTAATTTGTTCAACCTTGGCCCGCGGCTTTGTTCAGTTTTGAATTTTGGCCCACTCCGTATTTGAGTTTGACACCCCGGATATAAAATGTCGGTGTTGTTTACTTGAGTCATATTGCAGTCTACATGTATCTCTTATGTGGGACAGCCATCTACTGGCCACACTTGTCATTTCAACATGTACCAAATAAAATAGCTTCGAGGTCGGTAAGCGCAACCAAAATTATTCCATACTTTAGGCGCACAGGTTCAAACACTGATGACATCTATTAAACAGACAAGAAGCAAGGAGTCATGCAGAGACAGAGTTAAATTTAGCTCAATGAGGAGAGACGTTCTGGCCTGTACTTTAGTTACAGATCCGAACTACGGTCTTTAAAGTCCAGCCCACATGCTCAACTATTTATTTGCCAGGTCCCTGGTTACATCGCTGAGGCTGCTGCTGAAGGAAAAGGGGGGTAATCTCCGCAGCCCCAGTTAGACACAAGTTGGGGCGGTATAGCTCGGTTTGTAGAGCGGCCGTGCAGGGTTGCAGGTCCGATCCCCGCTTCCGCCATCCGTTACCGCATGCCTTTGGTAAACGCCGGAGTGAGAAGAGGTTTTAAATTAATTAGCGCCCCGGCGGCAATTCAAGAAATTATGGTAGTTGTGTGTTGGGCTCTTGAGGCGACGAGTAGGACTTGGATGTGGTGCTAACCCTAACCCTAACCCCCCCCTGTTCGATACCTTTCTAAATAAAGGGAACCACAAAAAATGCATTATTGGCTTTATTCTAATCTTACGGTAAATTAAATGAGTGGGCAGATGTCATTTCCTGTCCAACCTGACCTCTGCGTTGCCATGGCAGCCAAGAGCGCTCCTCCTCCTCCTCATCCTCCTCCTCCTCTCCCCTTGCTTCCTTGCATGTGATCAGTCTGTTGCCATGGCAGCCACACGGAGCTTTGCTGCCAATCGAGCAGAGAGGGCGAGTGAACCAGTGGTGCCCTCATCCGCCGAGGACCGCATGTCTCCATCTGTTGCCATGGCAACACGCTCCAAGCCTTCCCGATAGATCTGCCGGCGTGGCGGGGAGTCCGTGCCTTTATCTCGCATCGAACCCGCCGTTCAAAGGGGGAGAGGGTTGATTTTTTTTTTTGCGAAGACCGCATGCTAATTTGGAGAGAGGAGTTGTTCGATTCCCACAACCTGCGGGGCTGATCCGCTGCACCCTCGGATGATTGGCATCCATCATCCTTGTTTTGTGACTGTTGGATTTGGTTGTCTTTTTATTTCCTAGTCAGATTCTAAAACGGCTAAAGTGTGAGCCTTTTACATAGACCTTGAATTTGGAATGTTGGAATGAAGCCATAACTATCTGATATCTCAACTGTCCGAAGTAGGGAGGAGAAGAAGAGGGGGGGGGGAGAGTGAGTGAGGAGGGAGAAACTGCCATTTTTAGGTTAGATCAATTTGGACCGTGCCTTTGAAATGTTGTATCTAGATTGATCTCCCAAAGCGCTTTGGTTATAAAATATCAAAATGAGCAACCTCTGTCTCTGATTGATTTAAAACCAGCTTATGTGTCGTAAAAGAACCTGGGGGCGTTGACCGAGGGAAGAAGGGGTCAAAACGCAACATGACCGATTCATTGGAAGTGTAAAATATCGACCAGCCTTTAGCGACACGCTAACGAGGTCGTGCTAAAACAGGGGTGTCCAAACTTTTTCCACTGAGGGCCGCACACGGAAAAATTTTAGCATGCGGGGGCATTTTGATATTTTTCATTTTCAAATCCTAACAAAATGTATGTTTGTTTTTTTTTAAGCTTAAGGGCTCCCGGGGGACCATAAAGGGTCTCAGTCATTACAATTTTCAAAATAAGTCAAATTATTATTATTATTATTTATTTACATTAAACAGTAAATCTCTATATCAACTTCAAGTTGATATAAAGTAAAAAAAAAAGCCTTGTCAAAGACAACTTTGTTTTTGGGGCGGTATAGCTCGGTTGGTAGAGCAGCCGTGCCAGCAACTTGAGGGTTGCAGGTTCGATCCCCGCTTCCACCATCTTAGTCACTGCCGTTGTGTCCTTGGGCAAGGCACTTTACCCACCTGCTCCCAGTGCCACCCACACTGGTTTAAATGTAACTTAGATATTGGGTTTCACTATGTAAAGCGCTTTGAGTCACTAGAGAAAAGCGCTATATAAATATAATTCACTTCACTTCACATTGACACCCACAGTGGTTGACTTTGTTCACTGTTGTGGTTTAACTCAAACTGTTTCTAGGAGGAAGGAAGCTACAGGCGGAGCCGGCGAACAAGCAGAGGGGCAGGGCACGATGGCAGCGAGGAGGCGGAGAATGCGGGCGAGCGTCGAGGCGGACCGTGCCGGGAGCGACGCCGCAAGCAAGATCAGGTGTGTAGATCGCGCACCTGGACACGATTGACATATCTCCTCACGATGTATGAAAGGAGAGAAGGAGGAGAGAACGGGGGAGAAGCAGTGGATGAGGAGCGAAAGAGACAGAGAGGAAGACGTAGACGTCGACGACTGGGGCGGCTGAAGAGCGAGACGTGGGAGCGACGACGGCGTAAAAGACTCCCTTTATTTGAAAAAATAAACAACAGTCTACCATGTCCTTCCTTGGTGGTCCATGGAACCCGCAAGACGACGGCATGAATCTGTCACAGCCAGTTTTCTAGGAAACTAGGACGCTCGGAGGCTCTTGCCGCACCAGCACCGAGTTGGCGGATTTATGAGGACGACCGCAAACATGACAACTCGCTTTATTCTATTTGTGACGCAATCGAGTTTGCATAAGTTTTATTGTTGAAGGAACACAGAGCGGCGGGGCCTCGCCCAAGATGGGATGCAACACGATAAGTAATGAATAAATCCGCTGGTAATCGCAGTGTTAAAAATGATATTTAAAATATAAAACATTCTCATACATTTTTAATCCATCCATCCGTTTTCTACCGCACCTGTTCAAGAAGTCGCGTTAATGGTAAGAAGGATTTTATTTATCATGGGTGAGCTTCCGAATAAAAATGTTATTAAAAAGAATAATAGACTTATTATGTGAAGATCTGTCACTTCATTTCGGTTTTTGCTTCTTTGTTTCATATTTACTTCCCATCAGTGCTTTTATTTTGTTTCCATTTCCTGTTTGTCCCGCTGAGCACTGTGTTTTTTTCCCCCTCAACTGCTGCCAATCAGCATGTTTCTATTCATGCTCATCTTGCGCGTTCCTCAGGGCTCAAAGATTGATCAATCAATCAATCAATCAATGTTTATTTATATAGCCCCAAATCACAAATGTCTCAAAGGACTGCACAAATCATTACGACTACAACATCCTCGGAAGAACCCACAAAAGGGCAAGGAAAACTCACACCCAGTGTGCAGGGAGAATTCACATCCAGTGGGACGCCAGTGACAATGCTGACTATGAGAAACCTTGGAGAGGACCTCAGATGTGGGCAACCCCCTCCCCCCCTCTAGGGGACAGAAAGCAATGGATGTGGAGCGGGTCTAACATGATACTGTGAAAGTTCAATCCATAGTGGCTCCAACACAGCCGCGAGAGTTCAGTCCAAAGCGGATCCAAGACAGCAGCGAGAGTCCCGTCCACAGGAAACCATCTCAAGCGGAGGCGGATCAGTCCCCAACCGATACACAGGCGAGCGGTCCATCCTGGGTCTCGACTCTGGACAGCCAGTACTTCATCCATGGTCATCGGACCGGACCCCCTCCACAAGGGAGGGGGGGGACATAGGAGAAAGAAAAGAAGTGGCAGATCAACTGGTCTAAAACGGAGGTCTATTTAAAGGCTAGAGTGACTATTGTTTAGAACTGTACATGCAAGACTGCTTCATTCTCCTCTGTTGCTGATATTAAAAGCATCTTACCTGCGCCTCGCTCTCCTGGTTCCCGCATCCCGGGCTCGCTACTACTGCTGCCATGCGAGCTTGTGACATATTATACTCTATAAATGTTGGTCTTACTTAAAAATGCAGACATTTAGTTGTATTCAGTGTTAAAAAAAATATGATATGGCTCTCACGGAAATACATATTTAAATATTTGGCTTAAATGGCTCTCTCAGCCAAAAAGGTTCCTTCTTCTTGGTAGGTTCAAAGACAGCTTTTTGTCTTCTCGCCGAGAACCGTGAGGAGCTCAAAGTAAAGCCGATGCATGGAGGAGGAGCCAGATGAGGTGGTTCGGGCATCTGGTCAGGACCGGTAGGAGACCACAGGGAAGACCCAGGACACGTCGGGAAGACTATGTCTCCCAGCTGGCCTGGGAACGCCTCGGGATCCCCCAGGAAGAGCTGGACGAAGTGGCTGGGGAGAGGAAAGTCTGGGCTTCCCTTCTTAGGCTGCTGCCCCCGCGACCTGACTACGGATAAGCGGGGCAGTGAGGGTCCAAAACCTATTTTTACCACAGCGCCCTCTGCTGGCCACAATGCTAAACCACAGGTCAGGGAAATAGATTTCACAGACGACATCGCTTGACAGGCCGCACTTATTGTGTACGTCCATTCTCCTCCCGGAAAATGCTCGATGGCGATGCTGCAAACGGCGGATTATTATGGGATGGCGGCGGCGAGCCCCTGCGGTTGCTTGTTTATTGTAATATCAAGAGAAAGGAAGCAAATAGGCTGAAAAAAATACATATTGCAGTTCCTCTCCTCTTTGACTTTGAAGTGTGTCTGTGCAACGTCACATCATCTCCCGTCACTTAATCATTTATGACTTTGTTCACAGCAGCGTGAGAAAACAGCACAGTGTCGCTTATTAAATATGCACAATGAAGGCGAGGAGGCGACATTTCCGCATCATCCCACGCATTTTGCTATAAATTACGTTAAATGACGCTATATTTGACCGTCAGGCTGTTTAAATATTGAGACAGGAATTAACGAGCGTACATGAACTCACCTGTTGTTGACTTTACTTGACATTGGGTTGACGAACAGGCTTGGCGCTGAATGCGCCACACCGACATCTAGTGGACACTTGCTGCCACTGCACGCATTTCTCGCACCGGCTGCATCCGCGCCTCATGAAAAATGGATCCCTCGAAAGCAGGGGTGTCCAAACTTTTTCCACTGAAAAATCAAAGGCCATTTTCATATTTGTTATTTTAAAAACCAATACATGTATAAAAAATATACATTTAGGCCTCCACTCAGTTATGATCTGCAAAGGGTTTTGGTAAAAAAAAATTATTAAAAATGTGTGATTATTCAGTATTATTTTCATTATTATTCAAGTTTTAAATCTCTACATCAGAGGTCGGGAACCTTTTTGGCTGAGAGAGCCATGAAAGCCAAATATTTCAAAATGTATTTCCGTGAGAGCCATATAATATTTTTTAACACTGAATTCAACTAAATGTGTGCATTTTTAAGTAAGACCAACATGTTTAGAGTATAATAAATCCCTTATTTGTTTTAATAACATTCTTATTCTGAAGTTAACCAATAATAAATCGAATACTTCTTACCATTAATGCGACTTCTTGAACAAGTCTGGTAGAAAATGGATGGATGGATGAAATGGATGAGAATGTTTTGTATTTTGAATGTTATTTTTAGCTCTGTGCTTACTAGTGGAATTATTGATAATTATTGTGTTAAGCCAGGGGTGTCCACCGCACACTGAAAAATCAGAGCAAGCGGGGCCCGTTTTCATAATTTTTATTCTAAAAACCAATACAATATATGTATAAAAATATACATTTAGGCCTCCACTCAGTTATGATCCCCAAAGGGTTTTGGTCAAAAAAAAAATTAAAAATATGTGATTATTCAGTATTATTTTCATTATTATTCAAGTTTTAAATCTCTGAGAGAGCCATGAAAGCCAAATATTTCAAAATGTATTTCCATGAGAGCCATATAATATTTTTTAACACTGAATTCAACTAAATGTGTGCATTTTTAAGTAAGACCAACATGTTTAGAGTATAATAAATCCCTTATTCGTTTTAATAACATTCTTATTCTGAAGTTAACCAATAATAAATCGAATACTTCTCACCATTAATGCGACTTCTTGAACAAGTTTGGTCGAAAACGGATGGATGGATGAAATGCATGAGAATGTTTTGTATTTTGAATGTTATTTTTAGCTCTGTGCTTACTAGCGGAATTATTGATAATTATTGTGTTAAGCCAGGGGTGCCCACCGCACACTGAAAAATCAGAGCAAGCGGGGGCCGTTTTCATAATTTTTATTCTAAAAACCAATACAATATATGTATAAAAATATACATTTAGGCCTCCACTCAGTTATGATCCCCAAAGGGTTTTGGTCCAAAAAAAATATTAAAAATATGTGATTATTCAGTATTATTTTCATTATTATTCAAGTTTTAAATCTCTGAGAGAGCCATGAAAGCCAAATATTTCAAAATGTATTTCCATGAGAGCCATATAATATTTTTTAACACTGAATTCAACTAAATGTGTGCATTTTTAAGTAAGACCAACATGTTTAGAGTATAATAAATCCCTTATTCGTTTTAATAACATTCTTATTCTGAAGTTAACCAATAATAAATCGAATACTTCTCACCATTAATGCGACTTCTTGAACAAGTTTGGTCGAAAACGGATGGATGGATGAAATGCATGAGAATGTTTTGTATTTTGAATGTTATTTTTAGCTCTGTGCTTACTAGCGGAATTATTGATAATTATTGTGTTAAGCCAGGGGTGCCCACCGCACACTGAAAAATCAGAGCAAGCGGGGGCCGTTTTCCAAATTTTTATTCTAAAAACCAATACAATATATGTATAAAAATATACATTTAGGCCTCCACTCAGTTATGATCCCCAAAGGGTTTTGGTCAAAAAAAAATATTAAAAATATGTGATTATTCAGTATTATTTTCATTATTATTCAAGTTTTAAATCTCTGAGAGAGCCATGAAAGCCAAATATTTCAAAATGTATTTCCATGAGAGCCATATAATATTTTTTAACACTGAATTCAACTAAATGTGTGCATTTTTAAGTAAGACCAACATGTTTAGAGTATAATAAATCCCTTATTCATTTTAATAACATTCTTATTCTGAAGTTAACCAATAATAAATCGAATACTTCTTACCATTAATGCGACTTCTTGAACAAGTCTGGTAGAAAACGGATGGATGGATAAAATGCATGAGAATGTTTTGTATTTTGAATGTTATTTTTAGCTCTGTGCTTACTAGCGGAATTATTGATAATTATTGTGTTAAGCCAGGGGTGTCCACCGCACACTGAAAAATCAAAACAAGCGGGGGCCATTTTCATAATTTTAATTTAAAAAACCAATACAATATATGTAGAAAAAATATACATTTGGGCCTCCACTCAGTTATGATCCCGGGGACCCCAAGGGGTTTTGGTAAAAAAAAATAAAAAAAAATGTGTCATTATTCAGTATTATAATTTTTATTATTATGCAAGTTTGAAATCTCTTGATCAATATTAGGAAAAAAACTTTTTTAGGTGGAATATTTGAGATGATATAATAATTGGAGCCTTAATTTTGGATTTTGATTCATTATTTTTTGAGCAATGACACTTAAAAACAAATCACACTAAAATAATGGGGATCATTAAAGTGTTAAAAAATACTTTACTTTTAGCACAATAATCTCCAGATCAGCTTCAGATATATCCGTCAATTTTAAGTTTTATTGTTGTTTATGTTTGTTTGTTTTTGGCCCGTCTTAAAAAAAAAAAAAAAGCTCAGTTTTTTATATGGCAAAACACAAAATATGCAACATTTTTACCCCATAACTTTTTATTTGAGATGATATAATAATTGGAGCCTTAATTTTGGATTTTGATTCATTATTATTTTTTGAGCAATGACACTTAAAAACAAATCACACTAAAATAATGGGGATCATTAAAGTGTTAAAAATTACTTTACTTTTAGCACAATAATCTCCAGATCAGCTTCAGATATATCCGTCAATTTTAAGTTTTATTGTTGTTTATGTTTGTTTGTTTTAGGCCCGTCTTTAAAAAAAAAAAAAAAGCTCAGTTTTTTTATATGGCAAAACACAAAATATGCAAAATTTTGACCCCATAACTTTTTTAGGTGGAATATTTGAGATGATATAATAATTGGAGCCTTAATTTTGGATTTTGATTCATTATTATTTTTTGAGCAATGACACTTAAAAACAAATCACACTAAAATAATGGGGATCATTAAAGTGTTAAAAAATACTTTAGTTTAGCACAATAATCTCGAGATCAGCTTCAGATATATCCGTCAATTTTAAGTTTTATTGTTGTTTATGTTTGTTTTAGGCCCGTCTTAAAAAAAAAAAAAACAGCTCAGTTTTTTTATATGGCAAAACACAAAATATGCAACATTTTTACCCCACAACTTTTTATTTGAGATTATATAATAATTGGAGCCTTAATTTTGGATTTTGATTCATTATTATTTTTGAGCAATGACACTTAAAAACAAATCACACTAAAATAATGGGGATCATTAAAGTGTTAAAAAATAAATACATTTGTTTTACTGTTTACTTTTAGCACAATAATCTCCAGATCAGCTTCAGATATATGCGTCAATTTTAAGTTTTATTGTTGTTTATGTTTGTTTTAGGCCCGTCTTAAAAAAAAAAAAAAAATCTCAGTTTTTTATATGGCAAAACACAAAATATGCAAAATTTTTACCCCATAACTTTTTTAGGTGGAATATTTGAGATGATATAATAATTGGAGCCTTAATTTTGGATTTTGATTCATTATTATTTTTTTGAGCAATGACACTTAAAAACAAATCACACTAAAATAATGGGGATCATTAAAGTGTTAAAAAATACTTTAGTTTAGCACAATAATCTCGAGATCAGCTTCAGATATACCCGTCAATTTTAAGTTTTATTGTTGTTTATGTTTTGTTTTAGGCCCGTCTTAAAAAAAAAAAAAACAGTTAGTTTTTTATATGGCAAAACACAAAATATGCAACATTTTTACCCCATAACTTTTTATTTGAGATGATATAATAATTGGAGCCTTAATTTTGGATTTTGATTCATTATTATTTTTGAGCAATGACACTTAAAAACAAATCACACTAAAATAATGGGGATCATTAAAGTGTTAAAAAATAAATACATTTGTTTTACTGTTTACTTTTAGCACAATAATCTCCAGATCAGCTTCAGATATTTGCATCAATTTTAAGTTTTATTGTTGTTTATGTTTGTTTTAGGCCCGTCTTAAAAAAAAACAAAAAACAGTTAGTTTTTTATATGGCAAAACACAAAATATGCAACATTTTTACCCCATAACTTTTTATTTGAGATGATATAATAATTGGAGCCTTAATTTTGGATTTTGATTCATTATTATTTTTGAGCAATGACACTTAAAAACAAATCACACTAAAATAATGGGGATCATTAAAGAGTTAAAAAATAAATACATTTGTTTTACTGTTTACTTTTAGCACAATAATCTCCAGATCAGCTTCAGATATTTGCGTCAATTTTAAGTTTTATTGTTGTTTATGTTTGTTTTAGGCCCGTCTTAAAAAAAAAAAAAAAAGCTCAGTTTTTTATATGGCAAAACACAAAATATGCAAAATTTTTACCCAATAACTTTTTTAGGTGGAATATTTGAGATTATATAATAATTGGAGCCTTAATTTTGGATTTTGATTCATTATTATTTTTTGAGCAATGACACTTAAAAACAAATCACACTAAAATAATGGGGATCATTAAAGTGTTAAAAAAAATAATAAATTTGTTTTACTGTTTACTTTTAGCACAATAATCTCCAGATCAGCTTGAAATATATCCGCCAATTTTAAGTTTTATTGTTGTTTATGTTTGTTTGTTTTAGGCCCGTCTTTAAAAAAAAAAAAAAAGCTCAGTTTTTTTATATGGCAAAACACAAAATATGCAAAATTTTGACCCCATAACTTTTTTAGGTGGAATATTTGAGATGATATAATAATTGGAGCCTTAATTTTGGATTTTGATTCATTATTATTTTTTGAGCAATGACACTTAAAAACAAATCACACTAAAATAATGGGGATCATTAAAGTGTTAAAAAATACTTTAGTTTAGCACAATAATCTCGAGATCAGCTTCAGATATATCCGTCAATTTTAAGTTTTATTGTTGTTTATGTTTGTTTTAGGCCCGTCTTAAAAAAAAAAAAAACAGCTCAGTTTTTTTATATGGCAAAACACAAAATATGCAACATTTTTACCCCACAACTTTTTATTTGAGATTATATAATAATTGGAGCCTTAATTTTGGATTTTGATTCATTATTATTTTTGAGCAATGACACTTAAAAACAAATCACACTAAAATAATGGGGATCATTAAAGTGTTAAAAAATAAATACATTTGTTTTACTGTTTACTTTTAGCACAATAATCTCCAGATCAGCTTCAGATATATGCGTCAATTTTAAGTTTTATTGTTGTTTATGTTTGTTTTAGGCCCGTCTTAAAAAAAAAAAAAAAATCTCAGTTTTTTATATGGCAAAACACAAAATATGCAAAATTTTTACCCCATAACTTTTTTAGGTGGAATATTTGAGATGATATAATAATTGGAGCCTTAATTTTGGATTTTGATTCATTATTATTTTTTTGAGCAATGACACTTAAAAACAAATCACACTAAAATAATGGGGATCATTAAAGTGTTAAAAAATACTTTAGTTTAGCACAATAATCTCGAGATCAGCTTCAGATATACCCGTCAATTTTAAGTTTTATTGTTGTTTATGTTTTGTTTTAGGCCCGTCTTAAAAAAAAAAAAAACAGTTAGTTTTTTATATGGCAAAACACAAAATATGCAACATTTTTACCCCATAACTTTTTATTTGAGATGATATAATAATTGGAGCCTTAATTTTGGATTTTGATTCATTATTATTTTTGAGCAATGACACTTAAAAACAAATCACACTAAAATAATGGGGATCATTAAAGAGTTAAAAAATAAATACATTTGTTTTACTGTTTACTTTTAGCACAATAATCTCCAGATCAGCTTCAGATATTTGCGTCAATTTTAAGTTTTATTGTTGTTTATGTTTGTTTTAGGCCCGTCTTAAAAAAAAAAAAAAAAGCTCAGTTTTTTATATGGCAAAACACAAAATATGCAAAATTTTTACCCAATAACTTTTTTAGGTGGAATATTTGAGATTATATAATAATTGGAGCCTTAATTTTGGATTTTGATTCATTATTATTTTTTGAGCAATGACACTTAAAAACAAATCACACTAAAATAATGGGGATCATTAAAGTGTTAAAAAAAATAATAAATTTGTTTTACTGTTTACTTTTAGCACAATAATCTCCAGATCAGCTTGAAATATATCCGCCAATTTTAAGTTTTATTGTTGTTTGTTTGTTTTAGGCCCGTCTTTAAAAAAAAAAAAAAAACATCTCAGTTTTTTATATGGCAAAACACAAAATATGCAAAATTTTTACCCCATAACTTTTTTAGGTGGAATATTTGAGATTATATAATAATTGGAGCCTTAATTTTGAATATTAATTCATTATTTTTTGAGCAATGACACTTAAAAATAAACCACACTAAAATAATGGGGATCATTAAAGTGTTAAAAAATACTTTACTTTTAGCACAATAATCTCCAGATCAGCTTCAGATATATCCGCCAATTTTAAGTTTTATTGTTGTTTATGTTTGTTTTAGGCCCGTCTTTAAAAAAACAAAAAAACAGCTCAGTTTTTTATATGACAAAACACAAAATATGCACAATTTTTACCCCATAACTTTTTTAGGTGGAATATTTGAGATGATATAATAATTGGAGCCTTAATTTTGAATATTGATTCATTATTTTTTGAGCAATGACACTTAAAAATAAATCACACTAAAATA
This sequence comes from Nerophis ophidion, assembly GCF_033978795.1. Lineage (NCBI taxonomy): Eukaryota > Metazoa > Chordata > Actinopteri > Syngnathiformes > Syngnathidae > Nerophis > Nerophis ophidion. The sequence continues at coordinate 5,146,213 of NC_084624.1, forward strand.
ATGGGGATCATTAAAGTGTTAAAAAATACTTTACTTTTAGCACAATAATCTCCAGTTCAGCTTCAGATATATCCGCCAATTTTAAGTTTTATTGTTGTTTATGTTTGTTTGTTTTAGGCCCGTCTTTAAAAAAAAACAGATCAGTTTTTTATATGGCAAAACACAAAATATGCAATATTTTTACCCCATAACTTTTTATTTGAGATGATATAATAATTGGAGCCTTAATTTTGGATTTTGATTCATTATTATTTTTTGAACAATGACACTTAAAAACGAATCACACTAAAATAATGAGGATCATTAAAGTGTTAAAAAATAAATACATTTGTTTTACTGTTTACTTTTAGCACAATAATCTCCAGATCAGCTTGAGATATATCCGCCAATTTTAAGTTTTATTGTTGTTTATGTTTGTTTTAGGCCCGTCTAAAAAAAAAAAAAAAAACAGCTCAGTTTTTTATATGGCAAAACACAAAATATGCAAAATTTTTACCCCATAACTTTTTAGGTGGAATATTTCAGATGATATAATAATTGGAGCCTTAATTTTGGATTTTGATTCATTATTTTTTGAGCAATGACACTTAAAAACAAATCACACTAAAATAATGGGTATCATTAAAATGTTAAAAATTACTTTACTTTTAGCACAATAATCTCGAGATCAGCTTCAGATATATCCGCCAATTTTAAGTTTTATTGTTGTTTATGTTTGTTTGTTTTAGGCCCGTCTTTAAAAAAAAACAGCTCAGTTTTTTATATGGCAAAACACAAAATATGCAACATTTTCCCCCAAAAAATATCTCAAAGTGGAATATTTAATGTGACGTAATGGAAGCCTTGAATAGATCAATAATTCAAAATGACATTGATTTTTGATTCATTATTATTTTTTTAAAGAAAGAAACAGCCTGCATGGCAGCTTTGTGTTATTAAAACATTGCAACAATTTCTTGTTACATTTCACCTGTTTGCTCTTTTATACCACTTTTTATGTTTTCAAATTTTTAGGGTCCTTGGCCCATGGCAAAGGACTCGTGTGGAGTCCTTTGCCATGGGCCAAGGACCCTATTGAAACTGCCGTGTTTTATTATTATTCCGCACCTACGCACCCTAATTTGACCCCCTTAACATGCTTCAAAACTCACCAAATTTGACACACACGTCGGTATAGCAAACTTTCCCAACATATTAAGCAACCAATCCCCCAAAATGAAAATTGCGCTCTAGCGCTCCCTAGGAAAAGATTACAGACAAAACTGCATGTAACTTCTGTTAGGAATGTCATAGCGACATGAAACAAAAACTCCTATGTAGGTCTGACTTAGACCCAATTTTCATACACTCACTTCTTTCAGCAAAAATATACAGGAAGTTGGCAAAAACCCCTTCAAAATAAAATTTTCGCAAAAAATGCAACTTTTGCCTCTTTGCGCTGTAATTTGACCCCTTTAAAATGCTTCAAAAGTCACCAAACTTGGCGAACACATAAGGACTGGCGAATATTGAAATCTAATGAAAAAACCAAACCCCAAAACTCAAAATCACGCTGTAGCGCTATTTTTGAATAAAACACTGAAAAAACTGCTCCTATGAAGAAAACACAGACAAAACTGCTTGTAACTTCCGGTAAGAATGTCGGAGAGACATGAAACAAAAACCTCTATGTAGGTCTCACTTAGACCTACATTTCATAGATTGACAAGCCCCAACAAAAATCAACAGGAAGTGTGCAATCCCCCCTTCAAAACAAAAGTTTTGTAAAAACCGGTCACCTTTCTTCAAACATTATCTCCTCTGAGTGCGTTTGTTGTTTTGGCTTCAAACTCGCACAGGAGAGAAATTGAACCCTTCTGATTAAAATGATAGAACAGAGTTTTGATAAGTTCTCAGGTTTTGATTTTACGCGCCTTCAAAGAACCCCTGTGCAAAGTCTCCTAAAAAATGTCATTTTTGCCTCTTTGAGCTGTTATTTGACCCCCTTAAAATGCTTCTAAACTCACCAACATTGACACACACATCAGGTCTGGCAAAAATTGCGATCTGATGAAAAAACCTAACCTGAAAACTCAAAATTGCGCTCTACCGCCCCCTAGGAATACAACACGGACAAACTGCTCCTAGGAAGAAAACAGACAAAACTGCTTGTAACTTCCGGTAGGAATGTCAGAGACATGAAACAAAAAACACTATGTAGGTCTCACTTAGACCTACATTTTAATAATTAACATACTTTAGCAAAAATCAACAGGAAGTTTGATATTTTCACTTCAATACAACAACTGCATTACTTTCACAATGCATTATATTCTCAAAATAGTGGCTCCAAGGCGTCTTCTAACGCTTATCCGGCCGTGGGTCTCGGGGGCAGCAGCCAAAGGCGGACCCGACCAACGCTGCTTGCAGCTTTCATTTCAATTGTATTCTTAAAATGTGCCGTGGGGCCGTTAAAAAAATAAGACTTCGGACACCCCTGCTTTAAAATAATAACTGCTATTTTGGGAAATGTGAAACTGGGTTCTTGTAGAGGGCTTTCAAAAATGAAATCAAAAAAGCAATCATGATTTATTTAGTTAGAATCTCTACTTCAACTGCCCAAGGACTTTTCCCTTTCTAAAATAGTCTTTTCAATGCCTGCTCTTCTTTTAATGTCATATGCATGCTGGCTCTGGCATATTTTCACATTTTACTTCACAAAATGAAAAATATAGAGTCATATTTTAGAACACAATCCTGTGTTGTAAAAACACGATTTTAATCTTAACTCGAAAAAAAGGAACAAACGAAAAGGGGCTCTCAGCAGAGGTCCAAAACTTGGCTAAGAAAACAAAACTACCACAAAGGCAAAACTATGGACATAAAACAAAACTATGGCATGAATAAAGAAAACTTACTTGGAAGGAGAAAAGAGCATCAGCATGAATAGAGGGCTTAAATAGAGGTGACGTGATTAACAACAGGTGCGTGAGTCCAAATGAGTCAGGTGCGTGACATGAGGACAGGTGAAAACTAGTGGGTTGTCATGGAAACAAAGCAGGAACTGACAGAGTGCAAAAACCAAACAGAACATAGCCATGGGGGTTGGATTATTTTTTTTTCTTTGTCATGAAAAAGGGAGGTCAAAGATTCTCTATATGACAGGAGTGCTCTGCTGTTTTTTTTTTTTTTGAGGACATACTGCACAAATACGGATCAAAGATCCTCTATATAGCAGAAGTGCTTTACTCTTTTTAGGATTCTTTTTTTGGTCAAAAAATATCTTTATGACAGGAGTGCTTGTAGTTTATTGGGACCTAATACAAAAATACAAGTCAAAGATCCGCTATATTACAGTAATGCTCTGCTGTTTTTGGGACCTCCTGCAAAAATACCAATCAAAGATCCTCTAAAGGACAGGAGAACACTGCTCTTTTTGGGAATCAACTGCAAATATATTAATGAAAGATCCTCAATAGGACAGGAGAGCGCTGCTCTTTTTGGGACACAACTGCAAAAATACCAGTCAAAGATCCTCTATATGGCAGAAGTGCTCTGCTCTTTTTTAGGACCTACTGCAGAAATACTAGTCAAATATCCTCTATATGACAGGAGACCTCTGCTGTTTTTGGGACTCAACTGCAAAAATACTAGTCAAAGACCCTCTATATGACAGGAGAACACTGCTGTTTTATGGACTGAACTGCAAATATATTAATGAAAGATCCTCAATTTGACAGGAGAGCGCTGCTCTTTTTGGGACACAACTGCAAAAATATTAGTCAAAGATCCCCCATATGAGAGTAGAGCGCTGCTGTTTTTGGGAATCAACTGCAAACATACTAGTCAAAGATCCTCTATACAACAGGAGTGCTCTGCTCATTTTTTTTAGGACCATCTGCAAAAATACTAGTCAAAGATCCTCTATATGAAAGGAGAGCTCTGTTCTTTTTTTTTTACGACCTACTGCAGAAATACTAGTCAAAGATCCTCTATATGACAAGAGAGTGGTGCTGTTTTTGGGACTCAACTGCAAAAATACTAGACAAAGATCTTCTATATGACAGGAGAGCGCTGCGGTTTTTGGGACTCAACTGCAATCATACGAGTCAAAGATTTTTTATAAATCAGGAGTGTTCTGTTCTTTTTTTTATTTTAAGACATACTGCAAAAATACTAGTCAAAGATCTTCTATATGACAGGAGAGCTCTGCTCTTTTTGTTTAGGACCTACTGCAAAAATACTAGTCAAAGATCCTCTATATGACAGGAGAGCTCTGCTGTTTTTTTGGGACTCAACTGCAAAAATATTAGTCAAAGATTCTTTATATGACAGGAGAGCTATTCTGTTTTTGGGACTCAACTGCAAAAGTACTGGTCAAAGATCCTCTATATATCAGGAGTGTTCTGCTCTTTTTTTTAGGTCATACTGCAAAAATACTAATCAAAGATCCTCTATAGGAAAGGAAAGCTCAAAAATATTAGTCAAAGATCCTTCTATATGACAGGAGAGACTTTCTGTTTTTGGGACTCAACTGCAAAAATACTAGTAAAAGATCCTCTATATCAGTGGTCCCCAACCACTGGGCCCGATTGGTACCGGGCCATGGCCCGAATAATACTGGGCCGTGGCCCGATTGGTACCGGGCCGCAGAATAATCTTTTATTAACTTTTATTTAAAAAATAAAATAAAATATATTTTTTATTTTTATTTAAAAAAAATTTAATCAAATCAACATAAAAAACACAATATACACTTACAATCAGTGCACCAACCACAAAAACGTCCCTTTTTCATGACAAAGAAACGGGACGAATTATTAAGCGTTGACCGGTCCGTGGATACAAAAAGGTTGGGGACCACTGCTCTATAGGACAGGAGAGCTCTGCTCTTTTTGGGACTCAACTGCAGAAATATTAGGAGTGGGTCAAGTGGGGGTGACCCCGGGATGCAGAGACGGGAGGCCAGGTAGAATTATAACAAAAGAAGAATTTAGTAAGTCCAAAAAGTGCGACAAAAGGCGATGGGGCAGAAGTGCACACCATGAATAAACCAACACAAACAGGTCTGTCAGTGGTCGGCAGGGGAATAGGCCTGGGCACACTTGAGCACAAAAGGTCCAACAGAAAAATCCTCAGGGAGGCTAGGAAGTAAACACAAAGAGGTGTGGAATTGCAGGAATAAGGGAAAACAACATACCAAAGGCAGATGAGGTAAAACGGGCGTCTACACGCGGGAGGTACAGGAGAAAATAACCGGCAGGACCCAGATGTTGGTGACGAGTTTAAATACACCTCAGTAGGGATTAGTTGCAGGTGTGCCTCACTGGGGACTAAATACTGAAGAAAAACAGACACCATAAAAAAGAGAAAAGGCAGAAAAATGACAATACACAACAAGATCCTCTTTATGACAGGAGAGCGCTGCTGTTTTTGGGTCTCAACTGCAAAAATATGAGTTAAAGATCCTCTATATGACAGGAGTGCTCCGCTCTTTTTTTTTTTAGGACTTACTGCAAAAATACTAGTCAAAGATCTTCTTTATGACAGGAGAGCGCTGCTGTTTTTGAGATTCAACTGCAAAAATACGAGTTAAAGATCCTCTATACGAAAGGAGTGCTCTGCTCTTTTGTTTTTAGGATTTACTGCAAAAATACTAGTCAAAGATCTTCTATATGACATGAGAGCGCTGCTGTTTTTGGGTCTCAACTGCAAAAATACTAGTCAAATATCTTCTTTATGACAGGAGAGCGCTGCTGTTTTTGGAACTCAACTGCAAAAATATGAGTTAAAAATCCTCTATATGACAGGAGAGTTCTGCTGTTTTTGGGTCTCAACTGCAAAAATACTAGTCAAATATCTTCTTTATGACAGGAGAGCGCTGCTGTTTTTGGAACTCAACTGCAAAAATACTAGTCAAAGATCCTCTATGTGACAGGAGAGCCCTGCTGTTTTTGGGTCTCAACTGCAAAAATATTAGTCAAAGATCCTCTATATGACAGGAGAGTTCTGCTGTTTTCGGGACTCAACTGCAAAAAAATTAGTCAAAGATCCTCTATATGTCAGGAGCACGCTGCTGTTTTTGGGTCTCAACTGCAAAAATACTAGTCAAAGATCCTCTATATGACAGGAGAGCGCTGCTGTTTTTGGGACTCAACTGCAAACATACTAGTCAAAGATCCTCTATACAACAGGAGTACTCTGTTTGTTTTTTTTAGGACCAACTGCAAAAATACTGGTCAAAGATCTTCTTTATGACAGGAGAGCGCTGCTGTTTTTGGGACTCAACTGCAAAAATACCAGTCAATGATCCTCTATATGACAGGAGTGCTCCGCTCTTTTTTTTTTAGGACATACCGCAAAAATACTAGTCAAATATCTTCTTTATGACAGGAGAGCTCTGATGTTTTTGGGACTCAACTGCAAAATTATTAGTTCAAAGATCCTCTATATGACAGGAGAGCGCTGCTGTTTTTGGGTCCCAACTGCAAAAATACTAGTCAAAATCCTCTATATGACAGGAGAGCCCTGCTGTTTTTGGGTCTTAACTGCAAAAAATACTAGTCAAAGATCCTCTATATGACAGGAGAGTGCTGCTCTTTTTGGGACTCAACTGCAAACATACTAGTCAAAGATCCTCTATATAACATGAGTGCTTTGCTCTTTTTTTTTTTAGGACCAACTGCAAAAAATACTAGTCAAAGATCTTCTTTATGACAGGAGAGCGCTGCTGTTTTTGGGACTCAACTGCAAAAATACCAGTCAACGATCCTCGATATGACAGGAGAGCTCTGCTATTTTCGGGACTCAACTGCAAAAATATTAGTCAAAGATCCTCTATATGTCAGGAGAGCGCTGCTGTTTTTGGGTCTCAACTGCAAAAATACTAGTCAAAGATCCTCTATGTGACAGGAGAGCCATGCTGTTTTTGGGGTCTCAACTGCAAAAATACTAGTCAAAGATCCTCTATATGACAGGAGAGCGCTGCTGTTTTGGGGACTCAACTGCAAAAATACTAGTCAAAGATTTAAATGCCATAACACGAGAAGATGGTCTCCTATCTTTGTGTCCATATGTCGCTCTCTGCAGGACTTAAAGGCCAGGCAACATCCAACTGTGAGCAAATAGTAACTTTTCTTCTCCTTCTATCAACATTCTCACTCTTCTCCTCACTTCTGCAACTCACCCTGTCATGTGGGCCACATGTGTGTGTGTGTGTGTGTGGGGGGGGGGGGGGGGGGGGGGGGGGGGGGGGGGGAGAGTGAGTGAGAGAGAGAGAGAGAGGAGGAGAGAGAGAGAGAGAGAGAGAGACCAGAGGAATATTTCACCAGTGATGAAAAAAGGAAAAATCTTCCCTGGTGAGCAGACGGAAGGAGGAAGTTTCTTGAAAGAACGAAAAAAGAAGTCAGTCTTTTTACGCCACATTTGGCGTAAAAAGAAAATGTTTGGTTTTCTTACATTTTGTTAGAGGGTTGAAAGGATAAGGCTGCATCATATTTTCATTACACAGCAGCAGCCAGAACAAAGCTGATCTCTGGTGGAACAAAACTGATCTCTAGTGGGGAAAAAAAAGATATCTGGTGGAACAAAATGGATCTCTGGTGGAACAAAATGGATCTCTGGTGGAATAAACCGATCTCTGGTGGAACAAACTGATATCTGGTGGAACAAAACTGATCTCTGGTTAAACAAAACTGATTTCTGGTGGAACAAAACTGATCTCTGGTGGATCAAAACCGATCTCTGGTGGAAACAAAGCTGATCTCTGGTGGAACAAAACTGATGTCTGGTGGAACAAAATGAATCTCTGTGGAACAAAACGGATCTCTGGTGCAACACAACTGATCTCTGGTGGAACACAACTGATCTCTGGTGGAACAAAACAGATTTTTGGTGGAAAAAAACAGATTTCTGGTTAAATAAAATGATCTCTGGTGGAACAAAACTGATCTCTGGTGGAACATAACTGATCTCTGGTGGAACAAAACTGATCTCTGTTGGAACAAAGCTGATCTCTAGTGGAACAAAACGGATCTCTGGTGCAACACAACTGATCTCTGGTGGAACAAAACTGATTTTTGGTGGAACAAAACTCATCTCTGGTCAAATAAAACTGATTTCTGGTGGAACAAAACAGATCTCTGGTGCAACACAACTGATCTCTGGTGGAACAAAACTGATTTTTGGTGGAAGAAAACTGATCTCTGTTAAATAAAAACTGATTTTTTGGTGGAACAAAACGGATCTCTGGTGGAATAAAAATGATCTCTGGTGGAACAAAACGGATCTCTGGTGCAACACAACTGATCTCTGGTGGAACAAAACTGATCTCTGGTGGAACAAAACGGATCTCTGGTGCAACACAACTAATCTCTGGCGGAACGAAACTTATCTCTAGTGGAACAAAACGGATCTCTGGCAGAACAAAACGGATATTTGGTGGAACAAAACGGATCTGTGGTGGAACAAAGTCGCACAACAACCTCAGAGTTATTGTCCTGCTTTATAACAAAAGACAAACACCCCCAAAAAAAATATATATATGCCAAATTTTTTTTAACCCAATGCCGCCCCCGAGTCAAAAAGTTTGAGGACCCCTGTACGAGAAAGTCAAAACACTCACATTCACTCTCAGCGGTGGTAAGCTACATTTGTAGCCACATCTGCCCTGGGGTAGACTGACGGAAGCGTGGCTGCCAATTTGCGCCTACGGCCCATCCGACCACCAGTGTGAGCGGCACTGGGGGCAGGTGAAGTGTCTTGCCCAAGGACACAACGGCAGTGATTTGGACGGCAAGTAGCAGGGAGCGAACCTGGAACCCTCAAGTTTCCGGCACGGCTGACACATAATTAAAAATGTTATAATATTATATTTAAATGGCACAAATATTGTCGGAGTTAATTTGTTACGAACCCAAAGATGCAGAGATGGAGGTAGGCATTCAATAAGAAAACATGATTTAATTAAAACTAAACAAGAACAAACAAAAGGGGTACAACAAAAAGCGCGCACGAGGCGGATAACAAACAAAAGGAATTTAGCATGGAAGCTAGCAAAACAAAAGACTTAGCATGGAGGCTAGCATAAACAGAACAGGGAACAGACGTCGTTATGTGTTGTACGAAAACAACATAGGAAGCAGGGAACAAAAATCAGTAAGCTACAAACATCTAACGAATTATAGCTCACCGCTACGCTGCAACAACACGACACGACAGAAGCGACAATACAATACAGAAGCGACATGCAATACGTGACAATAATCCAGCACTGACTGGAGGAACAAAGCAGGTACAAATAGGAGCGGGCTGATTGACACCAGGTGTGGCCAGGTGCCAATCAGCAGCATTTGAGCGGGAGAAAAACAGGAAACAGACAAAATAAGAGCGCTGACGGGAAACACTACACACACACACACACACACACACACACACACACACACACACACACACACACACACACACACACACACACACACACACACACAGAGGAAACAAAGACAAATGCAGAGGGAAAAACTAAAACATAGACAAACTGTTAGAGGCAAGCCTGAGAAATATCACAGGCGCGTAAAATCGTTTTTTTCCTACATTCTCCCACCAAAATGTATCTTTTTTATTTTCAAAATTTTAAAAACATTAAATTTATGTCAGAATGTTAAGTAATTTTGGTCGTATTTAGTTTAAATATTTTTTTTAAACACTCAAATAACTTAATACATATTTAGGAGCAGGCTGATTGACACCAGGTGTGGCCAGGAGCCAATCAGCCACAGCTGAGGGGAAACAGCGCCCAGGGAGAAACACAGGAAACAGACAAAATAAGAGCGCTGACAGGAAACACTACACACACACACACACAGAGGAAACAAAGACAAATGCAGAGGGAAAAACTAAAACATAGACAAACTGTCAGAGGCAAGCCTGAGAAATATCACAGGCACGTAAAATCATTTTTTTCTACATTCTCCCACCAGAATGTATCTTTTTTATTTTTAAAATTATTAAATTTATGTCAGAATGTAAACTAATTTTGGTAGTATTTAGTTGAAATATTTTTTTTAAAACACTCAAATATCTTAATACATGTTTAAGAATGGGCTGATTGACACCAGGTTTGGCCGGGTGCCAATCAGCCACAGCTGAGGGCATTCTCCTACCAAAATGTATCTTTTTTATTTTAAAAACATAACATTTATGTCAGAATGTTAACTAATTTTGGTAGTATTTAGTTGAAATATATTTTTTTAAACACTCAAATAACTTAATACATGTTTAGGAATGGGCTGATTGACACCAGGTTTGGCCAGGTGCCAATCAGCCACAGTTGAGGGCATTCTCCTACCAAAATGTATCTTTTTTATTTTTTTTCATTTTAAAAACATAACATTTATGTCAGAATGTTAACTAATTTTGGTAGTATTTAGTTGAAATATATTTTTTTAAACACTCAAATAACTTAATACATGTTTAGAACTGAGTGCAAGACTTTAAACAAGATTAGTGTAATTCCCCACATGGCCAGCAGAGGCCGCCATCGCTCCAACTCTCACTCGCCAGCAAAGAACAAGCAACACTGACATCTTTTTGTAGTTACATTTATATCATTTGTATCTTTACATACAGTTGAAACACAAAGCACACAATGCTATCAATAAACCAAAACTATAAAAAAAAAAACAACAAAAAAACATATGATTGTCACTTACTGCCACAAAAACCAAAACATACAGGCAATAAATAATCTACAGAAATCTGTACAATATGCACAACAAGAGTAGATAGAGTGGGAGTGCAAATAAAGCTTGGCGTCTCCGTACAGAAAACAAAAGTCAAAGCAAACGCAGCGAGACACCAGTCAGCACTTTACACAACATTTACAAAACTTTTTGGGAAACGCATCGCCGGCCGAAGAGGAGAAGAAGAAGAAGAAGAAGAAAAAGGAGCTTGTTTCATTTTGTACGCACAAAGCATAAAACATTCCCGTTCCGTAGATTCCGTTTGGCGCTCCTCCCGGGATGAGCAAGGCATCGGCGCAGGTCGTCAAGGGGAGGAGCCAAGTTGGCTTAAAAGGGGGCGGAGCCAAGAATAATAATGTGTGTGTTTGTTGGGTTCGAACCCAGCACACTTGGCACGTCGGACACGTCAAAAGTCTTTGCAGTCTCTGTCAAGGAGTCGTAGTTAGCCGGAGTTCAAGTACTCCAGCGCCACCTCGTAACAGAACTTGTACTGCTCCTGCAGGCAGGAACACCTCAACATCAATACAGTTCTTGTTCGCTTCTTTGATGTTTGTTCGCATCAGTTTGTTGACTTCTATAGTATGTTTGTCAATATCAATAAAGTTATTGCTGTCTATATGTTTGTTAACATCAATAAAGTTATTACTGTCTATATGTTTGTTAACATCAATAAAGTTATTGCTGTCTATATGTTTGTTAGCATCAATACACTTCCAATTTACTTCTATAGTATGTTTGTTAATATCAATAAAGTTATTGTTGTCTATATGTTTGTTATGTATATGTATGTTGTTTGTTGACATCAATAAAGTTCTTGTTAAGGTCTGTGATGTTTGTTAACAATAATAAACTTCTTGTCAACGTCTATGATGTTTGTTAATATCAATAAAGTTCTTGTTAGTGTCTATGATATTTGTTAACATTAATAAAGTTTTTGTTTACATTTGTGATGTTTGTTTGCATCAATAAAGTTCTTGTTAACGTCTATGATGTTTGCTAACATCAATAAAGTTCTTGTTAGCGTCGATGATATTTGTTAACAATAATAACGTTCTTGTCAACGTCTATGATGTTTGTTAACATCAATACAGTTCTTGTTAAGGTCTATGATGTTTGTTAACATCAATAAATTCTTGTTAAGGTCTGTGATGTTTGTTAACATCAATAAAGTTCTTGTTTGCGTTTGTGATGTTTGTTTGCATCAATAAAGTTCTTGTTAACGTCTATGATGTTTGCTAACATCAATAAAGTTCTTGTTAAGGTCTGTGATGTTTGTTAACAATAATAAACTTCTTGTCAACGTCTATGATGTTTGTTAATATCAATAAAGTTCTTGTTAGTGTCTATGATATTTGTTAACATTAATAAAGTTTTTGTTTACATTTGTGATGTTTGTTTGCATATAGTTCTTGTTAACGTCTATGATGTTTGCTAACATCAATAAAGTTCTTGTTAGCGTCGATGATATTTGTTAACAATAATAACGTTCTTGTCAACGTCTATGATGTTTGTTAACATCAATACAGTTCTTGTTAAGGTCTATGATGTTTGTTAACATCAATAAATTCTTGTTAAGGTCTGTGATGTTTGTTAACATCAATAAAGTTCTTGTTTGCGTTTGTGATGTTTGTTTTCATCAATAAAGTTCTTGTTAACGTCTATGATGTTTGCTAACATCAATAAAGTTCTTGTTAGCGTCGATGATATTTGTTCACAATAATAACGTTCTTGTCAACGTCTATGATGTTTGTTAACATCAATACAGTTCTTGTTAAGGTCTATGATGTTTGTTAACATCAATAAATTCTTGTTAAGGTCTGTGATGTTTGTTAACATCAATAAAGTTCTTGTTTGCGTTTGTGATGTTTGTTTGCATCAATAAAGTTCTTGTTAACGTCTATGATGTTTGCTAACATCAATAAAGTTCTTGTTAAGGTCTGTGATGTTTGTTAACAATAATAAACTTCTTGTCAACGTCTATGATGTTTGTTAATATCAATAAAGTTCTTGTTAGTGTCTATGATATTTGTTAACATTAATAAAGTTTTTGTTTACATTTGTGATGTTTGTTTGCATATAGTTCTTGTTAACGTCTATGATGTTTGCTAACATCAATAAAGTTCTTGTTAGCGTCGATGATATTTGTTAACAATAATAACGTTCTTGTCAACGTCTATGATGTTTGTTAACATCAATACAGTTCTTGTTAAGGTCTATGATGTTTGTTAACATCAATAAATTCTTGTTAAGGTCTGTGATGTTTGTTAACATCAATAAAGTTCTTGTTTGCGTTTGTGATGTTTGTTTGCATCAATAAAGTTCTTGTTAACGTCTATGATGTTTGCTAACATCAATAAAGTTCTTGTTAGCGTCGATGATATTTGTTCACAATAATAACGTTCTTGTCAACGTCTATGATGTTTGTTAACATCAATACAGTTCTTGTTAAGGTCTATGATGTTTGTTAACATCAATAAATTCTTGTTAAGGTCTGTGATGTTTGTTAACATCAATAAAGTTCTTGTTTGTGATGTTTGTTTACATCAATAAAGTTCTTGTTAAGGTCTATGATGTTTGTTAACATCAATAAAGTTCTTGATAAGGTCTATGATGTTTGTTAACATCAATAAAGTTCTTGTTAACGTCTATGATTTTTGTTTTTCATCAATAAAGTTTTTGTTAAGGTCTATGATGTTTGTTAACATCAATAAAGTTCTTGTTAAGGTATATGATGTTTGTTGACATCCCAAAAACGTGTGTTAAGGCCAATGATGTTTGTTAACATCCATAAAGTTCTTGTTAACATCTATGATGTTTGTTAACATCAATAAAGTTCTTGTTAAGGTCTATGATGTTTGTTAACATCAATAAAGTTCTGGTTAAGGTCTATGATGTTTGTTGACATCAATAAAGTTCTTGTTAACGTCTATAATGTTTGTTGACATCAATAAAGTTCTTGTTAACGTCTATAATGTTTGTTGACATCAATAAAGTTCTTGTTAAGGTCTAGGTTTTTTTGTTAACATCATTAAAGTTCTTGTTAGCGTCTATGATATTTGTTAACATTAATTAAGTTCTTGTTAATGTATGTTTATTAACATCAATAAAGTGTTAGTTAAGGTCTATGAAGTTTGTTAACATCAATAAAGTTCTTGTTAAGGTCAATGACGTTTGTTAACATCAATAAAGGTCTTGTTAAGGTCTATGATTTTGTTAACAGCAATAAAGTTCTTGTTAAGGTCAATGTTTGTTACCATCAATAACATTTTTGTTAACATCAATAAAGTTTTTAAGGTCTATGATGTTTGTTAATATCAATAAAGTTCTTGTTAACAACTATGATGTTTGTTAACATCAATAAAGTTATTGTTAACGTCTATGATGTGTGTTGAAATCAATAAAGTTTTTGTTATGTTTTATGATGTTTGTTAACATCACAAAAGTTCTTGTTAAGGTCTATGATGTTTTTTAACATCAATAAAGTTCTATTTAAGGTCAATGATGTTTGTTAACATCCATAAAGTTCTTCTTCACATTTGTGATGTTTGTTAACGTCAATAAAGTTCTTGTTAACATCTATGATGTTTGTTAACATCAATAAAGTTCTTGTTAAGGTTTATGATGTTTGTTGACATCAATAAAGTTATTGTTAAGGACTATGATGTTTGTTAACATCAATAAAGTTCTTGTTAGCGTCTATGATATTTGTTAACATTAATAAAGTTCTTGTTAACGTATGTTTATTAACATCAATAAAGTTCTAGTTAAGGTCTATGATGTTTGTTAACATCAATAAAGTTCTTGTTAAGGTCCATGATGTTTGTTAACATCAATAAAGTTCTTGTTAACGTCTATGATGTTTGTTAACATCAATAAAGTTCTGGTTAAGGTCTATGATGTTTGTTGATATCAATAAAGTTCTTGTTAACGTCTATAATGTTTGTTGACATCAATAAAGTTCTTGTTAAGGTCTATGATGTTTGTTAACATCATTAAAGTTCTTGTTAGCGTCTATGATATTTGTTAACATTAATTAAGTTCTTGTTAATGTATGTTTATTAACATCAATAAAGTGCTAGTTAAGGTCTATGATGTTTGTTAACATCAATAAAGTTATTGTTAAGGTCAATGATGTTTGTTAACATCAATAAAGGTCTTGTTAAGGTCTATGATTTTGTTAACATTAATAAAGTTCTTGTTAAGGTCAATGTTTGTTAACATCAATAACGTTCTTGTTAACATCAATAAAGTTTTTGTTAAGGTCTATGATTTTTGTTAATATCAATAAAGTTCTTGTTAAAATCTGTGATGTTTGTTAACATCAATAAAGTTCTTGTTAACAATTATAATGTTTGTTAACATCAATAAAGTTATTGTTAACGTCTATGTGTGTTGAAATCAATAACGTTTTTGTTAAGTTTTATGACGTTTGTTAACATCACTAAAGTTCTTGTTAAGGTCGATGATGTTTGTTAATATCAATAACGTTCTATTTAAGGTCAATGATGTTTGTTAACATCCATAAAGTTCTTCTTAACATTTATGATGTTTGTTAACATCAATAAAGTTCTTGTTAACGTCTATGATGTTTGTTAACATCATTAAAGTTCTTGCTTGCGTCTATGATGTTTGTTAACATCATTAAAGTTCTTGCTTGCGTCTATGATGTTTGTTAACATCAATAAAGTTCTTGTTAGCGTCTATGATTTTTGTTGACATCAATAAAGTTCTTGTTAGCGTCTATGATATTTGTTAACATTAATAAAGTTCTTGTTAACGTATGTTTGTTGACATCAATAAAGTTCTTGTTAAGGTCTATGATGTTTGTTAACATCAATAAAGTTCTGCTCACCAGCAGGTCCACCATGTTGGGCTTGTTGTTCCTCAGCGTCTTGACGGCATGAAAGACGTCGACGGCGCGCTGATGCTGCAGCATCTCGCACACGATGCTGATGGCGCAAAACGTGCCGCTGCGGCCACCGCCATTCCTGAAAGCAACACACAAGCATAAAGATGTCTTTAGCGCAACGTTGCTCATTATTTCCCATTTTTGGATAAATATCTAAACGTAATAGCTGCTAAAAATGGCAAATACCTAATTGTTTTCTTATTTTGAATAGTCAATGCCTTGATGGCGCTACCTGCAGGGAAAAGAGGACTGCAGCTACGACTCCTGCAGAGGGGGCAGTCTCACAAGTTAATTCAGGATTTGATGTTAAGTAACTCTATAATAATGTATGTAAGGTCATTGTTTATTTGTAAAACTATATTTAAAATATCCTTAACATATTATAGAGTTTTGTGAGTTAAAAACGTGCCTTTTTGGAGTTTTTTTTTTGATGGGTGCTTTAATTATTCAGCCCACTACAAACAGCAATGCATTACTAATCTGTTCCCATACCATTTTATCCAAAAATGTAACATTTTGTTATCATAAAATCTTGTTATATTGCTTTTTTGTGGTCTTTAAATGAGGATTTTCCTCATAGTACTACTTTGACTAAAGTTTACGTAATTAAAAAAATTACTCAATTTTTTTTAATTTTGCATAATATGCTTATGAAATAGCAAACAAATACACAAAGAGAACACTCATAATAAAACCATCTTTAAAGTGACATTAAATTACAAGATATTGTATATGTATTTCTCAAAATATGACCATCTTTTTTAACATATTAACCTTAAAATGTTGCATGTTCTTTTCTTCATAAAATTACCTATTTTATTTTCACAATATTATTTTTTTTTATTGTAATATTGTTTGTGTTCATTAACTACTCAAACCCCACTCTTACCTAAATATCAGATTTATTGTTCTTTACTTTTGTTTGCCATATTACATTCAGCTTCATTATAAATTACAATTAGTATTACTATCTCAAAAGAATTAAACTTTAAAATGACATTTATGCTCATAAAAATACTGAATTGTTCCCTGTTTCTTGTGCTCATTACTGTTCAATCAATCAATCAATCAATGATGATTTATATAGCCCTAAATCACTAGTGTCTCAAAGGGCTGCACAAACCACAACAACATCCTCGGTAGAGCCCACATAAGCACACACACTTTTACTTTTTAGTGTATCCCAAATAAATGCTAGTATGACGTTGATGGGTAAATACAAAGTAATTTAAACTGGTCATATTTTTCACAAAATGTTATTTTATTTTATGTGTTGTTCATCTTTTTCCATGAATTAGATGTTATTTTGTTTTGTTAATCTTTTTCCATTAATTTTATTTTATTTCATGTTTTGTTCATCTTTTTTCTAAGAATTGTATTTTATTTGTTTTGTTCAACTATTTCCATGAATTTTATTTTATTTCATGTTTTCTTTATCTTTTTCCATGAATTTTATTTTATGTTTTGTTCATCATTTTTCCCCCCAAAATATTTTAGTTTGTGTTGTTCATCTTTTCCCATGAATTTTTATATCATTTTATGCTTTGTTCATCTTTTTCAATTAAATCATATTTTATTTTATGTTTTGTTCGTCCTTTTCCAAGAATTGTATTTTATTTGTTTTGTTAATCAATTTCCATGACTTTTTTTAAAATTTATGTTGTGTTCATCTTTTTCCATGAATTTTATTTTATGTTTTGTTAATCTTTTTCTATAAATTTTATTTTATTTTCTGTGTTGTTCATCTTTTTCCATGAATTTTATTTTGTTTTGTTCATCTTTTTCCATCAATTTTATTTATTTTATGTTTTTTTCATCTTTTTAGATGAATTTTATTTAGTTTGTTTCGTTCATCTTTTTCCAATAATTGTATTTTATTTTATGTTTTGTTCATCTTTTTCCCAAAATTGTATTTTACATTGTTTTGTTCATCTTTTTCCATGAATTTTTATCTTATTTTATGTTTTGTTCATCTTTTTTCATGGATTTTATTTTATTTAATGTTTCGTTCATCTTATTCCATGAATTTTTTTTTATGTTTAGTTCATCTTTTTCAAAACAAAATATTTAGTTTTGTTTTGTTCTGTTCATCTTTTTCCATGCATTGTATTTTATTTTATGTTTTGTTCATCTTTTTCCATGAATTTTATTTTAATTTATGTTTTGTTCATCTTTATCCATGGATTTTATTTTATTTTATATTTTGTTTATCTTTTTCCATGAAGTGTATTTTATTTCATGTTTTGTTCATATTTTGCCATGAGTTTTATTTTATTTTATGTGTTGTTCATCTTTTTCCACAAATTTTGTTTTATTTTATGCTTTGTTGATCTTTTTCCATTGATTTTATTCTATATGTTGTTCATCTTTTTCCATGAATTATATTTTATTTTAGTTAATCTTTTTCCATGACTTGTATTTATTTTATGTTTTGTTCTTCTTTTTCGATGAATTGTATTTTATGTGCTGTTCATCTTTTTTCATGAATTTTATTTTATTTTATGTTTTGTTAATCTTTTTCCAGAGTTTTATTTATTTTATGTTTTGTTCTTCTTTTTCCATGAAGTATATTTTATTTCATGTTTTGTTCATCCTTTTCCATGAATTGTATTAATTTTTATGTTTTGTTCATCTTTTTCCATTAATTTTATTTTATTTTATGTTTTATTCATCTTTTTCCATGAATTTTATTTTATTTTATGTTTTGTTAATCCTTTTCCATGAACTATATTCTATTTTATGTATTGTACATTATTTTCCATGAATTATATTTTATTTTATGTTTCGTTCATCTTTTTCCCTGAATTGTATTTCATTTTATGTTTTGTTCATCTTTTTCCATGAATTTTATTTAATTTTATGTTTTGTTCATCTTTTTCCATGAAGTGTATTTTATTTCATGTTTTTTTCATCTTTTTCCATGAATTTTATTTAATTTTATGTTTTGTTCATCTTATTCCATGAATTTTATTTTATTTTATGTTTTGTTCATCTTTTTCCATAAATTGTATTTTATGTTTTGTTAATCTTTTTCCATGAACTATATTATATTTTATGTATTATACATCTTTTTCCATGAATTATATTTTACGTTTTTTTCATCTTTTTCCATGAATTGTATTTTATTTTATATTTTGTACATCTTTTTCCATGAATTGTATTTTATGTGTTCTACTTTTTCTATGCATTGTATTTTTTTAATGTTTTGTTCATCTTTTTCCATTAATTTCATTTTTTTTGTGTCTTGTTAATCTTTTTCCATTCATTTTATTTCATGTTTTGTTCATCTTTTTCCATCAACTTTATTTAATGTTTGTTTATATTTTTCCAATAATTTTATTTTATTTTATGTTTTCTTCATCTTTTTCAATGAATTTAATGTAATTCAATTTTTTTCAACAGAATACTTACAGTAAACACAGTGGTACAAAAAACAAATGACTTGGTGCAGTGATGCTCGTCGTCCACTAGATGGAGATGTTCAATCTCTAACAGCAGTCATTGTGTTGATTGTGTGGCAGAACTTACAAACAGTGGACCACGGTGCGGCCTTCTCCTCCATCGTACTCGTCCTGCCACTTGACCACCTGTCGGATGAGCTTGAGGAAGGACCGCTTGGACATGGGCGTGTCTCGGTACATGGGCCAGCCCAGGAACTGGAACTGCTGCACCATGCGGTACCCGTCCTGAGGCTGCAAGAGGACAAGCCCACATGGACGTTGAAACACGGAGAGTGTGTGATGCAGACAGAGCTGGATGGATGAGCGCGTCCATCGACCAGTTGATGGATGAGCACGGTTACCGCGGGAGACGACAGGTAGTTAAGCCGTCTGGGATCCAGACGCCGTGAATCACACTCGGAGATGCCGATCGATACTTCCTGTCAGCGATCAGGCGTGATGAGATTGTGCTGGACGCTGCACGATGGCACCTCTGCTGGCCGGAGCACGCAATGGCGGTCTTAGATGGAGCGCCACAGGTAGGCAGGAGCTTGTTTAACGAATTTAAGGCAGGGGTCGGGAACCTTTTTGGCTGAGAGAGCCAAGAAGCCAAATATTTGAAAATATATTTCCGTAAGAGCCATACAATATTTTTTTTAACACTGAACACAACTTAACGCGTACATTTTTAAGTAAGACCATAAATGTGGAGGGGGCGTGGCCTGCAACGAAGCAGCTTGTTGCCAGGACCGGCCTCGAAATCAGCGACAGGTGCGTAGATGGCCCAGCTGGGCCTGGTTATCTAATCACTCTGTTTATAAGCAGCAGCTAGGAGGACGGACGGGGTCGGGGCTGGAGCCAGAGTGCGAGCGAGAACGAAAGAGAAGAAGACAAATGCTGGAAAGCAACTGAGAGACTTACTGAAAAATAAAACGATATTGTAACCCTGAAACAGGCTCTCATGTCGGTGCCTGGTGGTCTGAAGAACCCCACACAAACCAATAATCAATAACTTACTTCTTACTATTAACGCAACTTCTTGAACATAAAAATGCATGAGAATGTTTCATATTTTGAACGTTATTTTTTCCTTTCAAGTCGAATTATTCATTACTTGTCGTAATAAGCAGCGGCAGCTCAGATTTATCCGAGAGCCGGATGCGGTCATCAAAAGAGCCACATCTGGCTCGCGAGCCATAGGTTCCCTACCCCTAATTTAAGGTGACTAATGACTCAGTATTGTTTAACACCAATAAAACACTCGTCAAAGATCCTCTATATCCGAGGTCTTCAACAGGGGTCCGCGACCCTGAAGGGTCACCACTTCATCTGTTGACGACCCCTGCTCTATCAACCCCAGATCTTCTATAGAACAGGTACATGTAGCACGAGTGGTACCCAGGCGCCATCTAGCGGTACGCCAAAGAATTACTTGATTAAAGTACAGTGTTTTATTTTCCTATATTCAAAGACAGTGTTATTGTTTAAACTGTGTGTAATGTTACATTGGCCAGCAACACGTGACAAAGAAGTTGGGAAAGGTGGCAAATAAATACTGAAAAAGTTGAGGAATGCTCATCAAACACTTATTTGGAACATCCCACAGGTGTGCAGGCTAATTGGGAACAGGTGGGTGCCATGATTGGGTATAAAAACAGCGTCCCCAAAAAAATGCTCAGTCATTCAGAAACAAGGATTGGGAAACGGTCACCACTTTGTGAACAACTGCGTGAGAGAAATAGTCAAACAGTTTAAGAACAACAATTCTCAACGGGCTATTGCAAGGAATGTAGGGATTTCACCATCTACGGTCCATAATACCATCAAAAGGTTCAGAGAATCTGGAGAAATCACTGCCCATAAGCGATGATTTGAATCGACCTTCTACTGCATCAAAAAGCGACATTAGAGTGTAAAGGATATCACCACATGTGCTCAGGAACACTTCAGAAAACCTTTGTCAGTAACTACATCTGTAAGTGCAAGTTAAAACTACTATGCAAAGCCAAAGCCATTTATCAACAACACCCAGAAATGCCCCTGGCTTCGCTGGGCCCGAGCTCATCGAAGATAGACTGCTGCAAAGTGGGAAAAGTGTTCTCTGGTCTGACGAGCCCACATTTCAAATAGTTTTTTGGAAACGGTGAACGTCGTGTCCTCCGGACTAAAGAGGAAAAGAACCATCAGCACTGTTAAAGGTGCAAAGTTCAAAAGCCAGCATCTGTGATGGTCTGGGGGTGCATTAGTGCCCAAGGCATGGGTAACTTACACATCTGTGAAGGCACCATTAATGCTGAAAGGTACATACAGGTTTTGGAACCACATATGTTGTCATCCAAGCAACGTTATCATGGACGCCCCTGCTTATTTCAGCAAGACAACGCCAAGTCACTTGTTACAACAGCGTGGCTTCATAGTAAAAGAGTGCGGGTACTTTCCTGGCCCGCCTGTAGTCCAGACCTGTCTCCCATGAAAATGTGTGGCGCATTATGAAGCGTAAAATACCACAACGGAGACCCCGGACAGTTGAACAACTAAAGCTCTACATAAAACAAGAATGGGAAAGAATTCCACTTTCAAAGCTTCAACAATTAGTTTCCTCAGTTCCCAAACGTTTATTGAGTGTTGTTAAAAGAAAAGGTGATGTAACACAGTGGTGAACATGCCCTTTCCCAACTACTTTGGTACATGTTGCAGCCATCAAATTCTAAGTTAATTATTATTTGCAAAAAATAAAGTCTATGAGTTTGAACACCAAATATGTTGTTTTTGTAGCATATTCAACTGAATATGGGTTGAAAAGGATTTGCAAATCATTGTATTCTGTTTATATTTACATCCAACACAATTTCCCAACTCATATGGAAACGGGGTTTGTATATAAATATATATCATTATAGATAGACTTAAGCATCATAGACACTGTAGAACGAAGCTCAACGGCTCGGATCAGCGTCTGACGGCGTTGTCGTTAACAACAGAAGGACTTGGCCTCTGCACAGCTTGAAAGGACAACGGCGGCGAGTGAGTGGGACGTGTGAGGCAAAGAATAAATTGTCGCTCAGTGTAGAACACCAAGTAAGTAAAAGTTCTTGGAAAAAAAAAACGTTAAAACAAGTAAATTCTGGCCTTGAAAGAAACGTACGCGTGCTGCATTGTAGATGCGGAATATTCTGCTGATGATGTCCTCCTCCAGGTCCGCGGACACAAACTCCACCTGGATGAGACCGTGGCGATGGACTCCGTTTTCTGGCCAATACTGAGGACACAACTGGGGGAAGGAGACACACAACAACACGACTTATTTAGTTATCAACACGGGCATGAAAATGTTGGAGGGGAAACCTGAGTGAATATGAAAGCAGCTCAAATAAAATAAAATAAAGATGTTGACGTGTGCTTGATGCTATCGTCAGATGCACTTCCTGCCTTTCCACCTCAGCGGGCTACAGTGAGAATATTGAATGAAAGCACTTCCTCCATCCTCACCCAGGGAGGAGTGTGTGTGTGTGTGTGTGTGTTCTGGCAATTCTGACATAATGGGGACATCGCTCTGTTCCGACCTTTAGGGGACCCATGACGGTATGGGGACCAAAAAACAGGTCCTATAAAGGGAAACCTTTTTAAATGATAGTCAGATCCATTCTGAAGATGCCTTAGTTCAGTGGTTCTTAACCTGGGTTCTATCAAACCCTAGGGGTTCGGCGAGTTGGCCTCAGGGGTTCGGCGGAGCCAGTGAAGACACACCCGACTCATCCATACTTGCCAACCTTGAGACCTCCGAATTCGGGAGATGGGGGGGTAAAGTTATTGTTGGTTATAGTATGTTTATTAACATCAATAAAGTTATTGTTGGCTATTTGTTTGTTAGCATCAATACACTTCCTGTTTACTTCTATAGTATGTTTGTTAATGTCAATAAAGTTTTTGTTGGCTATATGTTTGTTAGCATCAATACACTTCCTGTTGACTTCTATTGTATGTTTGTTAACATCAATAAAGTTATTGTTGTCTATATGTTTGTTAGCATCAGCATCTATCGTATGTTATTCACATCAATAAAGGTATTGCTGGCTATATGTTTGTTAACATTCATACACTTCCTGTTTACTTCTATAGTATGTTTGTTAATATCAGTAAAGTTATTGTTGTCTATATGTTTGTTAATATCAATAAAGTTATTGTTGTCTATATGTTTGTTAACATCAATAAAGTTATTGTTGGCTATATGTTTGTTAGCATCAGTACACTTCCTGTTGACTTCTACAGTATGTTTTTTCACATCAATAAAGGTATTGTTGGCTATATGTTTGTTAACATTAATACACTTCCTGTTTACTTTGATAGTATGTTTGTTAATATCAGTACAGTTATTGTTGTCTATATGTTTGTTAACATCAATAAAGTTATTGTTGGCTATATGTTTGTTAGCATCAGTACACTTCCTGTTGACTTCTACAGTATGTTTTTTCACATCAATAAAGGTATTGTTGGCTATATGTTTGTTAACATTAATACACTTCCTGTTTACTTTGATAGTATGTTTGTTAATATCAGTACAGTTATTGTTGTCTATATGTTTGTTAACATCAATAAAGTTATTGTTGGCTATATGTTTGTTAGCATTAATACACTTCCTGTTTACTTTGATAGTATGTTTGTTAATATCAGTACAGTTATTGTTGTCTATATGTTTGTTAGCATTAATACACTTCCTGTTTACTTTGATAGTATGTTTGTTAATATCAGTACAGTTATTGTTGTCTATATGTTTGTTAACATCAATAAAGGTATTGTTGGCTATATGTTTGTTAACATTAATACACTTCCTGTTTACTTTGATAGTATGTTTGTTAATATCAGTACAGTTATTGTTGTCTATATGTTTGTTAACATCAATAAAGGTATTATTGGCTATATGTTTGTTAACATTAATACACTTCCTGTTTACTTTGATAGTATGTTTGTTAATATCAGTCCAGTTATTGTTGTCTATATGTTTGTTAACATCAATAAAGTTATTGTTGGCTATATGTTTGTTAGCATCAATACACTTCCTGTTTACTTCTATAGTATGTTTGTTAACATCAACAAAGATATTGTTGGCTATATGTTTGTTAGCATCAATACACTTCCAGTTGTTTTTTATATTTTGTTTGTTAACATCAATAAAGTTTTTGTTGGCTATATGTTTGTTAGCATTAATACATTTCCTGTTTACTTCTATAGTTTGTTTGCTAACATCAATAAAGTTATTGTTTGCTATATGTTTGTTAGCATCAATACACTTCCTGTTGGGGGGGTGGGGTGTCTGGTTGAGGTGGGCAGGGTTTGGTGGTAGCGGGGGTGTGTATTTTAGATCTCGGAAGAGTTAGTGCTGCAAGGGATACTGGTCATTTGTTCTGTAGTGTTACGGTGAGGATTTTCTCCCGAAATGTGTTTGTCATTTTTGTTTGGTGTGGGTTCACTTTGGCCCATAAAACATGTTATCTGGTTAGTTTGTGTTCTGGCAATGCTGACTTAATGGGGACATCGCTCTGTTTAGACCAGTGGTTCTTAACCTTGTTGGAGGTACCGTACCCCACCAGTTTCAAATGTGCATTCACCGAACCCTTCTTTGGGGAAAAAAAAAAAAAATGTTTTTTCAAATTCAAGACAAAGTTATATGTTTCTTTACTGGTGCACAAAATGAACCGTGCATGAACATCACCTTGTTCAAAGAACAAAACCAACACAGAGCATGAACTCACAAGAAATGACACACCTGCAAATATGTCATGTTCTGTGGTCACGTTTTGTTTAGTTATGTTCTGCTGGTTTAAGACTCTTTTTAGTTCCTGTTTACACTGTTAACCCTTTTCCCCCAGGGTCCCCAGTAAGTATGAACAGCACATTACTTCATCAATCCAGAGATTTAAAGACGTGTATGAGCTAACAGGGCAGTGGCCATTTTACCTATTTTTTTTATGCCTCCACAACCTGTAGAAAGGGTGGTCCCCACAAGTCACGAACAACAACTTGGTCCCCATTCAAATGATAACCAGTATGTGTGTGTGTGTGTGTGTGTGTGTGTGTTGGTTTCTGTCTGGTGGCTTTGATCCTTGGGTGTTATGACAGAGCCTCAGGCTGAGAAATGCGGAGATTTAAAAACGTGTATGAGCTAACAGGGCAGTGGCCATTTTACCAAATTTTTTTATGCCTCCACAACCTGTAGAAAGGGTGGTCCCCACAAGTCACGAACAACAACTTGGTCCCCATTCCAACGATAACCAGTATGTGTGTGTGTGTGTGTGTGTGGTTTCTGTCTGGTGGCTTTGATCCTTGGGTGTTATGACAGAGCCTCAGGCTGAGAAATGCGGAGATTTAAAGACGTGTATGAGCTAACAGGGCAGTGGCCATTTTACCTATTTTTTTTTATGCCTCCACAACCTGTAGAAAGGGTGGTCCCCATAAGTCACAAACAACAACTTGGTCCCCATTCCAAATGATAAGCAGTATCTGTGTGTATGTGTGTGGTTTCTGTCTGGTGGCTTTGATCCTTGGGTGTTATGACAGAGCCTCAGGCTGAGAAATGCGGAGATTTAAAGACGTGTATGAGCTAACAGGGCAGTGGCCATTTTACCTATTTTTTTTTATGCCTCCACAACCTGTAGAAAGGGTGGTCCCCATAAGTCACAAACAACAACTTGGTCCCCATTCCAAATGATAAGCAGTATCTGTGTGTATGTGTGTGGTTTCTGTCTGGTGGCTTTGATACTTGGGTGTTATGACAGAGCCTCCGGCTGAGAAATGCAGAGATTTAAAGACGTGTATGAGCTAACAGGGCAGTGGCTATTTTACCAAAATTTTTTCATGCCTCCACAACCTGTAGAAAGGGTGGTCCCCACAAGTCACGAACAACAACTTGGTCCCCATTCCAAATGATAACCAGTACGTGTGTGTGCATGTGTGTGTGTGTGTGTGGTTTCTGTCTGGTGGCTTTGATCCTTGGGTGTTATGACAGAGCCTCAGGCTGAGAAATGCGGAGATTCTTCCAGCAACACAAACGACTCTAGCGCCTCTCTCACTCTTGCACACAACGCTTTGTTTTACCCACAGTTCATTGCTGCACAACAACACGCGCTTCCCGGGGTTTCACACAAATCCCTCTCCTGATTGGTCCGCAACATATCCACGCCGACAACTATTAAATGACTTTTCGTGTACTGATGAAAAGATTATCATTATTATTATTACCACTATTACTGTTATTACTATCATCTGTCATCCTATTATCAATACTAATATTACACAGTAACAGACCATATGACGCAACCCTCATTGTAAATTGTTACTTTGCAAAGTTAAATAATACACATAATAATAAGTAATTATCAGCCTTCCCGGTAAGGTCTATTCAGGTGTACTGGAGAGGAGGCTACCTCGGATTCAGGAGGAACAGTGTGGTTTTCGTCCTAATCGTGGAGCTGTGGACCAGCTCTGTACTCTCGGCAGGGTCCTTGAGGGTTCATGGGAGTTTGCCCAACCAGTCTACATGTGCTTTGTGGACTTTGTGTACCTCGGGAAGTCCTGTGGGGAGTGCTCAGAGAGTATGGGGTATCGGACTGTCTGATTGTGGCTCCTTGTATGATCAGTGTCAGAGATTGGTCCGCATTGCCGGCATTGTCACCCATTCTGTTCATAACTTTTATGGACAGAATTTCTAAATGAGGGGATCTAGTTTGGTGGCTGCAGGATTAGGTCTCTGCTTTTTGCAGATGATGTGATCCTGATGGCTTCATCTGGGCAAGATCTTCAGCTCTCCCTGGATTGGTTCCCAGCAGAGTATGAAGCGACAGGGATGGGAATTAGCACCTCCAAGTCAGAGTCCATGGTTCTCGCCCGGAAAAGGGTGGAGTGCCAACTCCGGGTTGGGTAGGAGATCTTGCCCCAAGTGGGGGAGTTCAAGTACCTTGGAGTCTTGTTTACGAGTGAGAGAAGAGTGGATCGTGAGATCGACAGGCGGATGCGGCGTCTTGAGTAATGCGGACGCTGTATCGATCCGTCGTGGTGAAGAAGCAACAAAGCTCTCAATTTACAGGTCGATCTACGTTCCCATCCTCACCTATGGTCATGAGCTTTGGGTCATGACCGAAAGGACAAGATCACGGGTACAAGCGGCCGAAATGAGCTTACTCCACTGGGTGGCAGGGCTCTTCCTTAGAGATAGGGTGAGAAGCTCCGTCATCTGGGAGGAGCTCAAGTAAAGCCGCTGCTCCTCCACATGGAGAGGACCTTATCCGAGGTCGGGTTATAATAACATTTACATTTTCCAACCTCTTCTGCCATATATTTTTTGCGTGTGTTTCTTCAAGAGTGACATTCAGGAAAAAAGCCACTTACTGAGTGGGATAATGGAATAACTAATTGATCGTTAAGTTAATTTGCTTGATTAATCAATGTTTGAGCTTGGTTGAATGTGCTTGAGGTGCAGGGGAAATTACATTAAATGTTGGTTTGGCATACACATAACATCATGTATTAACCTGCATTATGAGTAAAAAAAAAACAGTCCAAAACCAACCTGGGCGGGGTCGACATCATTGAGCATGACAATGGAGGTGCAGTGGTAGTCCAGGACCAGCCTCCAGAAGTCTTTGACAGTGTTTGGCAAAGGATGCTGGGTCACGATGAAGGCAGACGGCTGCTTGTAGCTCTAAGAGGACAAAGACACAGACAAGCACACCTGATTGGACTTTCCTCGTGTACTTTTTCGGTATTTCAAAGCTAATGGAGATTCCGTGTCGGACTTTAGGATGCTGCATATTTAACAAAGCTTCTGGTTTAGGTGCCTAATTGTGTACCCAGAAGGTCAGAGCTGTGGAACCTTTCGTGTTGGATGGAAGCCAACTCCTGGCAGAAACACTCAATGCTGTTGTTTAGGGCCACAACCACTTAGGACAAAAAAACAGTCTCCACATGTTTATGGCGACTGGTCACTTCCGTAGGTGATCATCAAACGTGGCAGTCCGGCCTTGCAGGTGTTTGCTTGTTCTACAAACCCAGTTTCCATATGAGTTGGGAAATTGTGTTAGATGTAAATATAAACTGAATACAATGATTTGCAATTCATAATCATTAACTTTAGAATTTGATGCCGGCAACACGTGGCAAAGAAGTTGGGGAAGGTGGCAATAAATACTGATAAAGTTGAGGAATGCTCATCAAACACTTATTTGGAACATCCCACGGGTGTGCAGGCTAATTGGGAACAGGTGGGTGCCATGATTGGGTATAAAAACAGCTTCCCCAAAAAATGCTCAGTCTTTCACAAGAAAGGATGGGGCGAGGTACACCCCTTTGTCCACAACTGTGTGAGCAAATAGTCAAACAGTTTAAGAACAACGTTTCTCAAAGTGCAATTGCAAGAATTTTAGGGATTTCAACATCTACGCTCCATAATATCATCAAAAGGTTCAGAGAATCTGGAGAAATCACTCCACGTAAGCGGCATGGCCGGAAACTAAAATCGAATGACCGTGACCTTCGATCCCTCAGACGGCACTGTATCAAAAACCGACATCAATCTCTAAAGGATATCACCACATGGGCTTAGGAACACTTCAGAAAATCACTGTCACTAAATAATGTTTGTCGTTACATCTGTAAGTGCAAGTTAAAGCTCTACTATGCAAAGCGAAAGCCATTTATCAACAACATCCAGAAACGCCGCCAGCTTCTCTGGGCCCGAGATCATCTAAGATGGACTGATGCAAAGTGGAAAAGTGTTCCGTGGTCTGACGAGTCCACATTTCAAATTGTTTTTGGAAATATTCGACATCGTGTCATGCGGACCAAAGGGGAAGCAAACCATCCAGACTGTTATCGACGCAAAGTTCCAAAGCCAGCATGTGTGATGGTATGGGGGTGCATTAGTGCCCAAGGCATGGGTAACTTACACATCTGTGAAGGCACCATTAATGCTGAAAAATACATACAGGTTTTGGAACAACATATGCTGCCATGCAAGCGCCGTCTTTTTCATAGACGCCCCTGCTTATTTCAGCAAGACAATGCCAAGCCACATTCAGCACGTGTTACAACAGCGTGGCTTCGTAAAAAAAAAAAGAGTGCGGGTACTTTCCTGGCCCGCCTGCAGTCCAGACCTGTCTCCCATGGAAAATGTGTGGCGCATTATGAAGCGTAAAATACGACAGCGGAGACCCCGGACTGTTGAACGACTGAAGCTCTACATAAAACAAGAATGGGAAAGACTTCCCCTTTCAAAGCTTCAACAATTAGTTCCCTCAGTGTTGTTAAAAGAAAAGGTGATGCAACACAGTGGTGAACATGCCCTTTCCCAACTACTTTGGCATGTGTTGCAGCCATGAAATTCTAAATTAAATATGATTTGCAAAAAAGGAATAAAGTCTAGAGTTTGAACATCAAATATGTTGTCTTTGTAGCATATTGAACTGAATATGGGTTGAAAAGGATTTGCAAATCATTGTATTCTGGTTTATATTTACATCAAACACAATTTCCCAACTCATATGGAAACGGGGTTTGTACGGACCGAAATGGCGCCGCAAACAAAATTGGTTTTGGGGCCACAAAAAGTCCTTACGTCCATGAGGGCGGCGTTGATGTAGTTGGAGCTCTCCCCGTCAATGGTGATGAGGAAGGGCAGGCAGCGGTCGGGGGGCAGGACGTCCATGCAACGGTTCTTCTCGTGGTTCCTCGGCAGCAGAGCGATGCTGCAATCCTCCACCCTCAGCGTGGGGGTCACCATGTTCAGAGTCTACCGACACAAACACCCGTCATTAGCACCCGAACACGCCAACCACCTCCTTCCCCTCACACTTACCCGAAACTCCTCCTTGATGGGGCTGGAGTTGGTCTGCGGGTCCAAGCGGTTCATGTCGTAGTAGACCGAGCGGAACTGTCCGGCGGGGATGGTGGTGTCGCCGCAGAGACACGCCTCCAAGATGGCATCGTGGATGAAGACGTACTGCTCCTGCAAGACACGGCATCCTCATTGCGAATCCGTATGGGGGACAACAAGTTGGAGGAACTCAAGGCGGCAGACCTTTGCTTGAACCGGACTTGATTATTCCTTGGGCTTGTTTACCATGACTAACGTTTGTCTCTAAAGGTCACTTGATGGATTTTTTTCAGTTTTTTTTTTTTAGGTACAAGCCTTAGGAGGGCATCTCTGCACTACGCTGACCTTTTTAGGCCCTCAGTGACCCAAATACATGCTGACATCATCTATGTCATGGGTGTCAAACTCTGGCAAGGGGCCCAAACTTGGATCGATAATACTCATACTTGCCAACCCTTCCGATTTTCCCGGGAGACTCCCGAAAATCTCCCGGGGAAACCATTCTCCCGAATATTTCCCGGTTTTCCACTTTAAAAAACAATATTGGGGCCATGCCTTTAGGCACTGTATCTAACAACTTTCAAAAAGGAAGGGCTGTTTTCGTACTAAATAAGATGACTTTCCGTTTAATTTTCAGACCGCTTCTTAAATGATAATAAACAATAAATGGGTTGTACCTGTATAGCGCTTTTCTACCTTCAAGGTCAATCAATCAATCAATGTTTATTTATATAGCCCCAAATCACAAATGTCTCAAAGGACTGCACAAATCATTACGACTACAACATCCTCGGAAGAACCCACAAAAGGGCAAGGAAAACTCACACCCAGTGGGCATGGAGAATTCACATCCAGTGGGACGCCAGTGACAATGTTGACTATGAGAAACCTTGGAGAGGACCTCAGATGTGGGCAACCCCCCCCCCCCCCCTCTAGGGGACCGGAAGCAATGGATGTCGAGCGGGTCTAACATGATAAGGTACTCAAAGCGCTTTGACACTACTTCCACATTTACCCATTCACACACAGATTCACACAATGATGGAGGGAGCTGCCATGCAAGGCGCTAACCAGCACCCATTAGGAGCAAGGGTGAAGTGGGGCGGCATAGCTCGGTTGGTAGAGTGGCCGTGTCAGCAACTTGAGGGTTGCAGGTTCGATCCCCGCTTCCGCCATCCTAGTCACTGCCGTTGTGTCCTTGGGCAAGGCACTTTACCCACCTGCTCCCAGTGCCACCCACACTGGTTTAAATGTAACTTAGATATTGGGTTTCACTATGTAAAAGCGCTTTGAGTCACTAGAGAAAAGCACTATATAAATATAATTCACTTCACAAGTGTCTTGCTCAAGGACACAACGGACGCGACGAGGTTGGTACTAGGTGGGGATTGAACCAGGGACCCTCGGGTTGCGCACGGCCACTCTTCCACTGCGCCACGCCCTTACAATGCTTTTACTGCATTATAAGGGCTGGTCTCCTGAAGCTTTAGTAAAACTTGATAATGTTGCTATTCTGTCTTGGTGGTCCTTCTTACTCAACATATATGTCATCCAAAAAAACTTGGGACTGACCAGTGTGTTTAATTCCCAGAGAGGAAGACTGGTCGGCCGCAACAGTAGCAACCTGAAAATATTTTTTTGTTCGTAAGTTACGTGAACGTAAATTATGTTAGATCCACTATGGACTGGACTCTTCACTATTATGTTAGATCCATTATGGACTGGACTCTATTATGTTACATCCACTATGAACTGGGAGGAGGGCCAGGGGGGTCACCCACATCTGCGGTCCACTCCAAGGTTTCTCATTGTCCCATTGGGTTGAGTTTTTCCTTGCCCTGATGTGGGATCTGAACCGAGGATGTCGTTGTGGCTTGAGCAGCCCTTTGAGACACTTGTGATTTCGGGCTATATATATAATATAAATAAACATCGAATGATTGATTGGTATTTGAGACGCCTGATTTAAAGGAAGTCATTTTGTAAAGTTGTATTAAAATAAAGAGTTGCGAGGAAAACAATTACTTTTATTGATTATTGACTATTTTATTGAAAAATGGATGGATGGTACTTTTTCGTCACTCATTGTTTGTCTTTGGTACACTAATGTGTATATTATATTATACGTATCATATTGTATGTATAAGTTTTATTTTTGCAAAAATATATGTATGTTTTTTTATATTTCTATTTTTATCTTTGGCATGAACATTATTATGTAAAGTCGAAGTTATTGTTTTTTTGTTGTTGTTGCTATTTTCGTATTACAAACGCTCTCCCTGACCACCTGAGGGTGCCTCAGACTGTGGATGCTTTTAAAAAGGCTTAAAAACCTTTCTTTTAAAAAAAAAAAAAAAACCTTTTCTTAGCTATGCATGCTGGTTCTAATCTATATTATCTTTTTATTATATATATATATATTTTTTTAAACTGTGGCACTTTGAGGTTGTTTGCTCACGTAAAGTCCTTTTTTTTTTTTTACAAATAAAATCTATTATTATTATTATTATTATTAGTACAACATTTTATTATTAATCATGTTGTACTGCATTGTAATTTTTTGTTTTGGTGATTTTGTGATGTTTTTTTCCCTGGACCCCAGGAAGAATAGTCTCCACTGCGGTGTAGACTAACAAGGATCCTTAATAAACTAAATTAAAAGTTGTTGAAACGTTACGTCACGAGACTAACTTAGTCATACACAAAAACTCGTAAAGTCATGAGAATAAAATTGTAATGTGCTAAAAAAAAATACCATAATGTTCCAGGATTAACGATAAACAGCCATACGTTTTTGATATAAGTCGTCATTTGATCGTACAAGTGGACCTAATAGATCGTACGAGTGTACCTAATAGATCGTACGAGTGTACCTAATAGATCGTACGAGTGTACCTAATAGATCGTGCGAGTGTACCTGATAGATCGTACGAGTGTACCTAATAGATCGTACGAGTGTACCTAATAGATCGTACGAGTGTACCTAATAGATCGTACAAGTGTACCTAATAGATCGTACAAGTGTACCTAATAGATCGTACAAGTGTACCTAACAGATCGTACAAGTGTACCTAATAGATCGTACGAGTGTACCTAATAGATCGTACAAGTGTACCTAATAGATTGTACAAGTGTACCTAATAGATCGTACGAGTGTACCTAATAGATCGTACAAGTGCACCTAATAGATCGTACAAGTGCACCTAATAGATCGTACGAGTGCACCTAATAGATCGTACGAGTGCACCTAATAGATCGTACGAGTGCACCTAATAGATCGTACAAGTGTACCTAATAGATCGTACAAGTGCACCTAATAGATCGTACAAGTGTACCTAATAGATCGTACGAGTGTACCTAATAGATCGTACGAGTGTACCTAATAGATCGTACCTAATAGATCATACAAGTGTACCTAATAGATCGTACAAGTGTACCTAATAGATCATACAAGTGCACCTAATAGATCGTACGAGTGTACCTAATAGATCGTACGAGTGTACCTAATAGATCGTACGAGTGTACCTAATAGATCGTACGAGTGTACCTAATAGATCGTACAAGTGTACCTAATAGATCGTACAAGTGCACCTAATAGATCGTACAAGTGTACCTAATAGATCGTACGAGTGTACCTAATAGATCGTACCTAATAGATCGTACAAGTGTACCTAATAGATCGTACAAGTGCACCTAATAGATCGTACGAGTGTACCTAATAGATCGTACGAGTGTACCTAATAGATCGTACGAGTGTACCTGATAGATCGTACGAGTGTACCTGATAGATCGTACGAGTGTACCTAATAGATCGTACGAGTGTACCTAATAGATCGTACGAGTGTACCTAATAGATCGTACGAGTGTACCTAATAGATCGTACGAGGGTACCTAATAGATCGTACGAGTGTACCTAATAGATCGTACGAGTGTACCTAATAGATCGTACGTGGGTACCTAATAGATCGGACGAGTGTACCTAATAGATCGTACGAGGGTACCTAATAGATCGTACGAGTGTACCTAATAGATCGTACGAGGGTACCTAATAGATCGTGCGAGTGTACCTAATAGATCGTGCGAGTGCACCTAATAGATCGTACGAGTGTACCTAATAGATCGTGCGAGTGTACCTAATAGATCGTACGAGTGTACCTAATAGATCGTACGAGTGTACCTAATATATCGTACGAGTGTACCTAATAGATCGTACGAGTGTACCTAATCGATCGTACGAGTGTACCTAATCGATCGTACGAGTGTACCTAATCGATCGTACGAGTGTACCTAATAGATCGTTCAAGTGTACCTAATAGATCGTACGAGTGTACCTAATAGATCGTACGAGTGTACCTAATAGATCGTACAAGTGTACCTAATAGATCGTACGAGTGCACCTAATAGATCGTACGAGTGTACCTAATAGATCGTACAAGTGTACCTAATAGATCGTACAAGTGTACCTAATAGATCGTACAAGTGTACCTAATAGATCGTACAACTGTACCTAATAGATCGTACGAGTGTACCTAATAGATCATACGAGTGTACCTAATAGATCGTACGAGTGTACCTAATAGATCGTACGAGGGTACCCAATAGATCGTACAAGTGTACCTAATAGATTGTACAAGTGTACCTAATAGATCGTACAAGTGTACCTAATAGATCGTACAAGTGTACCTAATAGATCGTACGAGTGCACCTAATAGATCGTACGAGTGTACCTAATAGATCGTACGAGGGTACCTAATAGATCGTACGAGTGTACCTAATAGATCGTACGAGTATACCTAATAGATCGTACGAGTGTACCTAATAGATCGTGCGAGTGCACCTAATAGATCGTACAAGTGCACCTAATAGATCGTACAAGTGCACCTAATAGATCGTACAAGTGCACCTAATAGATCGTACAAGTGCACCTAATAGATCGTACACGTGCACCTAATAGATCGTACGAGTGTACCTAATAGATCGTACAAGCGCACCTAATAGATCGTACAAGCGCACCTAATAGATCGTACAAGCGCACCTAATAGATCGTACAAGCGCACCTAAAAGATCGTACAAGCGTACCTAATAGATCGTACAAGCGTACCAAATAGATCGTACAAGCGCACCTAAAAGATCGTACAAGCGTACCTAATAGATCGTACAAGCGTACCAAATAGATCGTACAAGTGTACCTAATAAAGTGCATGCTTGAGGTCAAGACAACGGAAGGAAGGAAGTGGAAGATGGCTTCCTCCCAACCCTCCCTCCTTCTATCCGTCAGTCAAGCCGCAGACAGGATGTCGCTGCTGGAGGCTTGATGGAAATCTGTTCCGAAGTGACATTTCCAGCCGACACCCGCTTGTCGTTTCCCAGTAAAATCCCCCCCGTGCTCACACAAGGTCACCGATGAGAAGATTTGCAAGGTGACGCGTGTAGTAGTTTGACGAGCGACATGTTCTTCCAAACGCCTGCGAAGCGGCATTCTAGCCGCAATCCACGGCGCTCCAGCCAATCGGGTCGCAGTCTCTGTGCCAACTAGGACACCTGCGAGGGTTAAAAAAAAACAAAAAACGTGTTTCGCCTCACTTTGAAGGTCACTGAACTTGAGGAGAGGAGCGACTCGGCGGCGTTCGAGCCGCACGCCTCAACCCGACGAGGACGCTGTCGGTGAAACATTTGCCCGTTAAAGCCAACGACGCTTGTGATTTAAAGGGAATTATGAGCAAACGATGCGTTCAAGTGACACCTCCAGATGGCTCGGGCAAGACCTGCTGCTTTGCGGGCTAAATGTGCTCGGTTACAAGCTCACTAAAGTCTTTTATGGCGGAGCACCCTGCCAAGTATGGAGCCCTCGGAAAGGCTCGGAATGCGAGCCCAGGCCCCTTTTCCCCCAACAAACGCCTTTTGTGAGGAACCCTCAGGTAAGGGGGGGGATAAATGTGTGTTGGAAAAAAATAATCCTGCTCGTGTCCTTAATGCATAGTCTAATATTCCGTGCAGAAAATAAATTGGACTTTCATTAGTATGTTAATGTATTTTTAATTAGAGTTGAAGCTTGGCACATTTACTACTGATACCAATCAATAGCGATATTTTTTTTTAGTGTATCGTCAGTGGCAATTTTGCAGCAGTGGACCTAGCAGAAATATATGTTTACATTTATTGCAGAGCATGGATTCTACTGCAAACTTATTTGTATGAATAAACTGGCTTTATAATTATTAGGGACCAATATCCCTTTGGGACAGAAGACCCTATTGAATTTCTAAGGTTTTATTATTATTATTCTTTATTATTATATTTGAGCTGTAATTTGACCCCCTTAACATGCTTCAAAACTCACCAAATTTGACACACACGTCGGTATAGCAAACCTTCCCAACATATTAAGCAACCAATCCCCCAAAATGAAAATTGCGCTCTAGCGCCCCCTAGGAAAAAATTACAGACAAAAGTGCATGTAACTTCTGTTAGGAATGTCATAGCGACATGAAACAAAAACTCCTATGTAGGTCTGACTTAGACCCAATTTTCATACACTCACTTCTTTCAGCAAAAATCTACAGGAAGTTGGCAAAAAACCCCTTCAAAATAAAATTTTCGCAAAAAATGCAATTTTTGCCTCTTTGAGCTGAAATTTGACCCCCTTAAAATGCTTCCAAACTCACCAAACTTGGCACACACATCTGGACTGGCAAAAATTGCGATCTAATGAAAAAAACAAACCCCAAAATCAATAAATGCGCTCTAGCGCAATTTTTTAATAACACAGAAAAAACTGCTCCTAGGAAGAAAACACAAACAAAATTGCTTGTAACTTCCAGTAAGAATGCCGCAAAGACATGAAATAAAAACTTCTATGTAGGTCTCACTTAGACCTACATTTTAATAATTGACAGCCTGCAAAAAAAATCAACAGGAAGTTGGAAATTACCCCTTCAAAATAAAAGTTTTTTGAAAACCCATCACCTTTTTTCAAACGAAAACTCCTCCGAGTGCGTTTGTCGTTTCGGCTTCAAACTCGCACAGGAGAGAGTTTGGACCCTTCTGATTAAAAGCATGGATCAGAGTTTTGATCACTGCTCCGGTTTTGATTTTACGTGCCTTCAAAGAACACCCGCGCAAATTTTCCTAAAAAATGTCATTTTTGCCTCTTTCATCTGTAATTTGACCCCTTAACATGCTTCAAAACTCACCAAATTTGACACACACGTCGGTATAGCAAACCTTCCCAACATATTGAGCAACCAATCCCCCAAGATGAAAATTGCGCTCTAGCGCCCCCTAGGAAAAAATTACAGACAAAACTGCATGTAACTTCTGTTAGGAATGTCATAGCGACATGAAACAAAAACTCCTATGTAGGTCTGACTTAGACCCAATTTTCATACACTCACTTCTTTCAGCAAAAATCTACAAGAAGTTGGCAAAAACCCCTTCAAAATAAAATTTTCGCAAAAAATGCAATTTTTGCCTCTTTGCGCTGTAATTTGACCCCCTTAAAATGCTTCCAAACGCACCAAACTTGGCACACACATCTGGACTGGCAAAAATTGCGATCTAATGAAAAAAACAAACCCCAAAATCAATAAATGCGCTCTAGCGCAATTTTTTTATAAAAACAGAAAAAACTGCTCCTAGGAAGAAAACACAAACAAAATTGCTTGTAACTTCCAGTAGGAATGTCGCAAAGACATGAAACAAAATCTTCTATGTAGGTCTCACTTAGACCTACATTTTAATAATTGACAGCCTGCAAGAATCAACAGGAAGTTGGCAATTACCCCTTCAAAATAAAGTTTTGTGAAAACTCGTCACCTTTTTTCAAACGAAAACCCCTCCGAGTGCGTTTGTCGTTTCGGCTTCAAACTCGCACAGGAGAGAGTTTGGACCCTTCTGATTAAAAGTATGGATCAGAGTTTTGATTACTGCTCCGGTTTTGATTTTACGTGCCTTCAAAGAACACCCGCGCAAATTTTCCTAAAAAATGTCATTTTTGCCTCTTTCATCTGTAATTTGACCCCTTAACATGCTTCAAAACTCACCAAATTTGACACACACATCGGTATAGCAAACCTTCCCAACATATTAAGCAACCAATCCCCCAAAATGAAAATTGCGCTCTAGCGCCCCCGAGGAAAAAATTACAGACAAAAGTGCATGTAACTTCTGTTAGGAATGTCATAGCGACATGAAACAAAAACTCCTATGTAGGTCTGACTTAGACCCAATTTTCATATACTCACTTCTTTCAGCAAAAATCTACAGGAAGTTGGCAAAAAACCCCTTCAAAATAAAATTTTCGCAAAAAATGCTATTTTTGCCTCTTTGCGCTGTAATTTGACCCCCTTAAAATGCTTCCAAACGCACCAAACTTGGCGCACACATCTGGACTGGCAAAAATTGCGATCTAATGAAAAAAACAAACCCCAAAATCAATAAATGCGCTCTAACGCAATTTTTTTATAAAAACAGAAAAAACTGCTCCTAGGAAGAAAACACAAACAAAATTGCTTGTAACCTCCAGTAGGAATGCCGCAAAGACATGAAACAAAAACTTCTATGTAGGTCTCACTTAGACCTACATTTTAATAATTGACAGCCTGCAAAAATCAACAGGAAGTTGGCAAGTACCCCTTCAAAATAAAAGTTTTGTGAAAACCCGTCACCTTTTTTCAAACGAAAACTCCTCCGAGTGCGTTTGTCGTTTCGGCTTCAAACTCGCACAGGAGAGAGTTTGGACCCTTCTGATTAAAAGTGTGGATCAGAGTTTTGATTACTGCTCTGGTTTTGATTTTACGTGCCTTCAAAGAACACCCGCGCAAATTTTCCTAAAAAATGTCATTTTTGCCTCTTTCATCTTTAATTTGACCCCTTAACATGCTTCAAAACTCACCAAATTTGACACACACGTCGGTATAGCAAACCTTCCCAACATATTAAGCAACCAATCCCCCAAAATGAAAATTGCGCTCCAGCGCCCCCTAGGAAAAAATTACAGACGAAACTGCATGTAACTTCTGTTAGGAATGTCATAGCGACATGAAACAAAAACTCCTATGTAGGTCTGACTTAGACCCAATTTTCATACACTCACTTCTTTCAGCAAAAATCTACAGGAAGTTGGCAAAAAACCCCTTCAAAATAAAATTTTCGCAAAAAATGCAATTTTTGCCTCTTTGCGCTGTAATTTGACCCCATTAAAATGTTTCAAAACTCACCAAACTCGGCACACACATCTGGACTGGCAAAAATTGCGATCTAATGAAAAAAACAAACCCCAAAATAAAAAAAATGCGCTCTAGCGCAATTTTTTAATAAAACAGAAAAAACTGCTCCTAGGAAGAAAACACAAACAAAATTGCTTGTAACCTCCAGTAGGAATGCCGCAAAGATATGAAATAAAAACTTCTATGTAGGTCTCACTTAGACCTACATTTTAATAATTGACAGCCTGCAAAAATTAACAGGAAGTTGGCAATTACCCCTTCAAAATAAAAGTTTTGTGAAAACCTGTCACCTTTTTTCAAACGAAAACTCCTCCGAGTGCGTTTGTCGTTTCGGCTTCAAACTCGCACAGGAGAGAGTTTGGACCCTTCTGATTAAAAGTGTGGATCAGAGTTTTGATTACTGCTCTGGTTTTGATTTTACGTGCCTTCAAAGAACACCCGCGCAAATTTTCCTAAAAAATGTCATTTTTGCCTCTTTCATCTGTAATTTGACCCCTTAACATGCTTCAAAACTCACAAAATTTGACACACGTCGGTATAGCAAACCTTCCCAACATATTAAGCAACCAATCCCCCAAAATGAAAATTGCGCTCTAGCGCCCCCTAGGAAAAAATTACAGACAAAACTGCATGTAACTTCTGTTAGGAATGTCATAGCGACATGAAACAAAAACTCCTATGTAGATCTGACTTAGACCCAATTTTCATACACTCACTTCTTTCAGCAAAAATCTACAGGAAGTTGGCCAAAAACCCCTTCAAAATAAAATTTTCGCAAAAAATGCAATTTTTGCCTCTTTGCGCTGTAATTTGACCCCCTTAAAATGCTTCCAAACTCACCAAACTTGGCACACACATCTGGACTGGCAAAAATTGCGATCTAATGAAAAAAACAAACCCCAAAATCAATAAATGCGCTCTAGCGCAATTTTTTAATAAAACAAAAAAAACTGCTCCTAGGAAGAAAACACAAACAAAATTGCTTGTAACCTCCAGTAGGAATGCCGCAAAGACATGAAACAAAAACTTCTATGTAGGTCTCACTTAGACCTACATTTTAATAATTGACAGCCTGCAAGAATCAAAAGGAAGTTGGCAATTACCCCTTCAAAATAAAAGTTTTGTGAAAACCCGTCACCTTTTTTCAAACGAAAACCCCTCCGAGTGCTTTTGTCGTGTCGGCTTCAAACTCGCACAGGAGAGAGTTTGGACCCTTCTGATTAAAAGACTGGATCAGAGTTTTGAGTACTGCTCCGGTTTTGATTTTACGTGCCTTTAAAGAACACCCGCGCAAATTTTCCTAAAAAATGTCATTTTTGCCTCTTTCATCTGTAATTTGACCCCCTTAAAATGCTTCAAAACTCACCAAACTTGGCACACACATAAGGACTGGCAAAAATTGCGATCTAATGAAAAAAACAAACCCCAAAATCAATAAATGCGCTCTAGCGCAATTTTTTAATAAAAACAGAAAAAACTGCTCCTAGGAAGAAAACACAAACAAAATTGCTTGTAACCTCCAGTAGGAATGCCGCAAAGACATGAAACAAAAACTTCTATGTAGGTCTCACTTAGACCTACATTTTAATAATTGACAGCCTGCAAAAATCAACAGGAAGTTGGCAATTACCCCTTCAAAATAAAAGTTTTGTGAAAACCCGTCACCTTTTTTCAAACGAAAACTCCTACGAGTGCGTTTGTCGTTTCGGCTTCAAACTCGCACAGGAGAGAGTTTGGTCCCCTCTGATTAAAAGGCTGGATCAGAGTTTTGATCTCTGCTCCGGTTTTGATTTTACGTGCCTTCAAAGAACACCCGCGCAAATTT
This sequence comes from Nerophis ophidion, assembly GCF_033978795.1. Classification (NCBI taxonomy): domain Eukaryota; kingdom Metazoa; phylum Chordata; class Actinopteri; order Syngnathiformes; family Syngnathidae; genus Nerophis; species Nerophis ophidion. The sequence continues at coordinate 5,187,196 of NC_084624.1, forward strand.
TCCTAAAAAATGTAATTTTTGCCTCTTTCATCTGTAATTTGACCCCTTTACAATGCTTCAAAACTCACCAAACTTGGCACACACATCAGGACTGGCAACAATTGCGAGCTAATAAAAAAAACAAACCCCAAAACTCAAAATTGTGCTCTACCGCCCCCCTAGGAATACAACACAGACATACTGCTCCTAGGAAGAAAACACAGACAAAACGGCTTGTAACTTCCGGTAGGAATGTCAAAGAGACATGAAACAGAAACCACTATGTAGGTCTCATTTAGACCTAAATTTTAATAATCAACATACTTTAGCAAAAATCAACAGGAAGTTTGATATTTTCACTTCAATACAACAACTGCATTACTTTCACAATGCATTAGATTCTCAAAATAGTGGCACCAAGGCGTCTTCTAACGCTTATCCGGCCGTGGGTCTCGGGGGCAGCAGCCAAAGGCGGACCCGACCCACGCTGCTTGCAGCTTTAATTATTATTTGAAACTTGAGTTTGCATGTCACTATAAAGTTATATAAGCCTTGCTTGTTCAATATTCAATGCAAAACTTTTTTGGGCCCCTATTAAAAGGTTAATTTGTTCAACCTTGGCCCGCGGCTTTGTTCAGTTTTAAATGTTGGCCCACTCTGTATTTGAGTTTGACACCCCTGCTCTAGAACACTTTGCTGGGTTAAATGCGCTGAGGCTTCATTGCGCTCGTCACTAGATGGAGTTGTCGACTGGTTCAAGACTGCTCACAAAAGGCAATCGCGGTCCATGTGGAGTCTAGTCCTAAACGATGTCGGACGCCGCCGTTGCAATTAGTGAGCGGCGCTGACAGTTTTACCCCGGAAATGGGAATTTAAAGCTTGGCTGTTGAAGTGCATAATCTGTCATAATTAGTCGCTTCAGTTCTGCAATTCGTCCTAGATGCTGTTTAAAACAGCATTCACTAGCATCATTTGTTTTACTGACAATCGCATGGCGTGGCCGATATACAAACCCCGTTTCCATATGAGTTGGGAAATTGTGTTAGATGTAAATATAAACAGAATACAATGATTTGCAAACCATTTTCAACCCATATTCAGTTGAATATGCTACAAAGACAACATATTTGATGTTCAAACTGATAAAGAAGTTGGGAAAGGTGGCAATAAATACTGATAAAGTTGAGGAATGCTCATCAAACACTTATTTGCAACATCCCACAGGTGTGCAGGCTAATTGGGAACAGGTGGGTGCCATGATTGGCTATAAAAACAGCTTCCCCCAAAAATGCTCAGTCTTTTACAAGAAAGGATGGGGCGAGGTACACCCCTTTGTCCACAACTGCGTGAGCAAATAGTCAAACAGTTTAAGAACAACCTTTCTCAAAGTGCAATTGCAAGAAATTTAGGGATTTCAACATCTACGCTCCATATCATCATCAAAAGGTTCAGAGGATCTGGAGAAATCACTCCACGTAAGCGGCATGGCCGGAAACTTCGATCCCTCAGACGGCACTGTAGCAAAAACCGACATTAATTTCTAAAGGATATCACCACATGGGCTCAGGAACACTTCAGAAAACCACTGTCACTAACTACAGTTGGTCGCTACATCTGTAAGTGCAAGTTAAAGCTCTACTATGCAAAGCGAAAGCCATTTATCAACAACATCCAGAAACGCCGCTGGCTACTCAGGGCCCGAGATCATCTAAGATGGACTGGTGCAAAGTGGAAAAGTGTTCTGTGGTCTGACGAGTCCACATTTTAAATTCTTTTGGGAAATATTCAACATCGTGTCATCCGAACCAAACGGGAAGCGAACCATCCAGACTGTTATCGACACAAAGTTCAAAAGCCAGCATGTGTGATGGTATGGGGGTGCATTAGTGCCCAAGGCATGGGTAACTTACACATCTGTGAAGGCACCATTAATGCTGAAAGGTACATACAGGTTTTGGAACAACATATGAAGCCATCTTTTTCATGGACGCCCCTGCTTATTTCAGCAACACAATACCAAGCCGCATTCAGCACGTGTTACAACAGCGTGGCTTCGTAAAAAAAAAAAAGAGTGCAGGTACTTTCCTGGCCCGCCTGCAGTCCAGACCTGTCTCCCATGGAAAATGTGCGGCGCATTATGAAGCGTAAAATACGACAGCGGAGACCCCGGACTGTTGAAGGACTGAAGCTCTACATAAGACAAGAATGGGAAAGAATTCCACTTTCAAAGCTTCAACAATTAGTTTCCTCAGTTCCCAAACGTTTATTGAGTGTTGTTAAAAGAAAATGTGATGTAACACAGTGGTGAACATGCCCTTTCCCAACTACTTTGGCACATGTTGCAGCCATGAAATTCTAAGTTAATTATTATTTGCAAAAAAAAAATTAAATATCTTGTCTTTGTAGTGCATTCAACTGAATATGGGTGGAAAAAGATTTGCAAATCATTGTATTCTGTTTATATTTACATCGAACACTAATTCCCAACTCATATGGAAACGGGGTTTGTATAACGTATTGATGCTTTAACATTGTTTGAGCCATCATTAGTAACATGTACAAAAAGACGCAGTTCCAAAACAACATGTTTGTCAGAGTTGAGTGAGTTAATAAAAACAGCGCCCTCTGCTGACTTCCTAGTTGCAGTACATTTCCCCCTGCAGATAGCGCCATCCGTTCAATTTCTATTTAAGTTGACATAAAACAACTCATTATTTACAATTTAAAATGGGGATGTGTGCAGTAAGAAACAAAAAAATATACGGCATACTTATTCCTGGATGCGTCCTACCTCGGTCTGAACCATGTTGACCCGGCGTGATCTCATCTCCCTGACGCAGTTGTAGATGTCCACCACGCCCTCGCGCTCCGCCATGTCCAGCATGATGTCGATGACTACGAAGCAGCCCGTCCGACCGGCGCCGGCGCTGCGGAGAAAAAGCACGTGGCCGGCTCGAATAACGTGGTCAAGCTTTTCAATTCTGGACATTCGAAACAGTGACTGTTCAGTTTCCGAGTGGACCCGGTACAGACCTGCAGTGGACCACCATGGGCCCGGCGTTGCTCATGGTCTTGGCCTTGACCCGTCTAATGAAGCCCAGCAGCCCGGTGGTGTGGTAGGGCACGCCGTGGTCGGGCCAGCCTGTGAAGTGGAACTGACGGATCTCCCGGATCTCGTGAGCGCCCCTCTGGAGTAGTACAGTCGTCATGGAAACACACGCAGAGAAACGTCATATCTACTAGAATATAAGACGAGCGGCATGCAGCAACCGCCTGTTGGTTCATGTGTGCAGACTTCTCGACCACGACTACAAATCGACCCTTTCAGACTAAGTATAACTATAACTTAACTATACTTTAATCCCAGGAACACCGCTCCTACTGTCAAGCGTGGTGGTGGTAGTATTATGCTTTGGGCCTGTTTTGCTGCCAATGGAACTGCTGCTTTACAGAGAGTAAATGGGACTATGAAAAAGGAGGATTACCGTATTTCCTTGAATAGCCGCCGGTTATTAATTTAAAACCTCTTCTCACTCCTGCGCTTATTCAAAGCATGCGGTTAATAATTTTAAATCCTATTCTCACCCCTGCGCTTACCAATGGCATGCAGTAAAAAAATTGAGTATGATATAAAAACAATAATAATAAAAAATTATTCTGTGTCCGCGGCCCGGTGGTTGGGGACCACTCCACCACTTTTACACCATGCAGTCTGCGTGCCGGCAAGGACGCATGCATTTCACTGCTTCTTATACGATATTGCAATGCAACAGCCATACCTTTTACACTGATGTTTGTGATATAAACAACTTTAAAACCCTTACTAATATGCGCCACACTCTGTGAACCCACACCAAGCACATTTCTGGAGAGCATTGGCTCTGTTACAAGTTATAAACACAGCATAGGGATTACCCATAATGCTGTGCATCCGTGACTCTTGGCCCCGACCCCGCCCACCTCAACCAACGCACGTACAAGGGGTGTGGGGGTTTGGTGCCAGAGTGTATGGTGTAGCCAGGAGTCATGGATGCACAGCATTATGGGTAATCCCTATGCTGCGTTTATAATGTGCCACGGAGCCAATGCTCTCCAGAAATGTGCTTGGTGTGGGTTCACAGAGTGTGGCGCATATTAGTAAGAGTGTTAAAGTTGTTTTATATCACAACCATGAGTGTGATCTGTATGGCTGGGGAACAAGACCCCTGGTTTACACATAGTAAAAGCAAAAAAGAACCTCCTCCGCCATTTTGAAAAACACGGCAAGGGAAACGTCACACGTGTCGTCAAGAATTTGAGCCGGCGGTAAAAGTAAGCATGCGCTTATTAATTAGGTGAGTCAGTTTTACCCGGCAGTAATTCAAGGCAGGCGGTTATTCAGGGAAATACGGTACCCTTCAAATTCTCCAGGACAACCTAAAATCATCAGCCCGGAGGTTGGGTCTAGGGCGCGGTTGGGTGTTCCAACAGGACAATGTTCCCAAACACATGTCAAAAGTGGTAAAGGAATGGCTAAATCAGGCTAAAATTAAGGTTTTACAAACCCGGTTTCCATCTGAGTTGGGAAATTGTGTTAGATGTAAATATAAACAGAATACAATGATTTGCACATCATTTTCAACCCATACTCAGTTGAATATGCTACAAAGACAACATATTTGATGTTTAAACTCATAAAAGTAGTTGGGAAAGGGCATGTTCACCACTGTGTTACATCACCTTTTCTTTTAACAACACTCAATAAACGTTTGGGAACTGAGGAAACTAATTGTTGCAGCTTTGAAAGTGGAATTCTTTCCCATTCTTGTTTTATGTAGAGCTTCAGTCCTTCAACAGTCCGGGGTCTCCGCTGTCGTATTTTACGCTTCATAATGCGCCACACTGGTCTGGACTGCAGGCGGGCCAGGAAAGTACCCGCACTCTTTTTTTTTTACGAAGCCACGCTGTTGTAACACGTGCTGAATGTGGCTTGGCATTGTCTTGCTGAAATAAGCAGGGGCGTCCATGAAAAAGACGGCGCTAAGATGGCAGCATATGTTGTTCCAAAAGCTGTGTGTACCTTTCAGCATTAATGGTGCCTTCACAGATGTGTAAGTTACCCATGCCTTGGGCACTAATGCACCCCCATACCATCACAGATGCTGGCTTTGGAACTTTGCGTCGATAACAGTCTGGATGGTTCGCTTCCCCTTTGGTCCGGATGACACGATGTCGAATATTTCCAAAAACAATTTGAAATGTGGACTCGTCAGACCACAGAACACTTTTCCACTTTGCATCAGTGCATCTTAGATGATCTCGGGCCCAGAGAAGCCGGCGGCATTTCTGGATGTTGTTGATAAATGGCTTTCGCTTTGCATAGTAGAGCTTTAACTTGCACTTACAGATGTAGCGATGAACTGTATTTAGTGACAGTGAATTTCTGAAATGTTCCTGAGCCCTTGTGGTGATATCCTTTAGAGATTGATATCGGTTTTTTATACAGTGCCGTCTGAGGGATTGAAGTTCACGGTCGTTCAATGTTGGTTTCCGGCCATGCCGCTTACGTGGAGTGATTTCTCCAGATTCTCTGAACCTTTTGATGATATTATGGAGCGTAGATGTTGAAATCCCTAAATTTCTTGCAATTGCACTTTGAGAAAGGTTGTTCTTAAACTGTTTGACTATTTGCTCACGCAGTTGTGGACAAAGGGGTGTACCTCGCCCCATCCTTTCTTGTGAAAGACTGAGCATTTTTTTGGGGAAGCTGTTTTTATACCCAATCATGGCACCCACCTGTTCCCAATTAGCCTGCACACCTGTGGGATGTTCCAAATAAGTGTGTGATGAGCATTCCTCAACTTTATCAGTATGCATTGCCACCTTTCCCAACTTCTTTGTCACGTGTTGCTGGCATCAAATTCTAAAGTTAATGATTATTTGCAGAAAAAAAACATGTTTATCAGTTTGAACATCAAATATGTTGTCTTTGTAGCATATTCAACTGAATCATTGTATTCTGTTTATATTTACATCGAACACAATTTCCCAACTCATATGGAAACGGGGTTTGTAGAATATGCTTAAAAAAATTAAAAACAAAAATTCTTCGATGTACTGCAGAGATGGTGTTAGAAGTGTGACATAGCAAGGGATGACTATAGTACTCCTTGTATTGGACCGTGTACATATTGAAGTATTGGTACCAGATAGTATGCGTACCTTCTCCACCGCAAAGGTCCGGATGACGTACTCGGACAGGAGTTCGGTCTCTATGAGCGTCACCTTGATGTCTTTGTAGATCTCTGTGTCGTCTGGCCAATATTTGCAGCACTTCACCTGGAAGAGAAAACTGAATAAGTCAAAAAAAATGTGCCTTACAGGTTAATTGGTAAATGTGTTGTACTTGTTAAGGTACTCAAAGACTATTTCCACATTCACACACTGATGGCATGCAAAGCCCGAACCTGGACCCATCAGGAGCAAGGGTGAGGTGTCTTGCTCAAGGACACAACGGACGTAACAAGGTTGGTTGAAGGTTGGGATTGAACCAGGGACACTAGGGTCGCTGGCACGGCCACTCGCCCAACCGCGCCACGCCGTCCTTAGGATTGTGTTTCTTTGTGGTAATTTCATCAGTTTATGTTTTCCTCAGACTTCCCGGGAAGGTTTATTCAGGTGTACTGGAGAGGAGGCTACGACGGAGAGTCGAACCTCGGATTCAGGAGGAACAGTGTGGTTTTCGTCCTGGTCGTGGAACTGTGGACCAGCTCTATACTCTGGGCAGGGTCCTTGAGGGTGCATGGGAGTTTGCCTTACCAGTCTACATGTGCTTTGTGGACTTGGAGAAGGCACTAGACCGTGTCCCTTGGGAAGTCCTGTGGGGAGTGCTCAGAGAGTGTGGGGGATCGGACTGTCTAATTGTGGCGGTCCACTCCCTGTATGATCAGTGTCAGAGCTTGGTCCGCATTGCCGGCAGCAAGTCGGACACGTTTCCAGTGAGGGTTGGACTCCGCCAAGGCTGCCCTTTGTCACCGATTCTGTTCATAACTTTTATGGAAAGAATTGAGGCGTTGAGTGTATCCGGTTTGGTGGCTGCAGGATTAGGTCTCTGCTTTTTGCAGATGATGTGGTCCTGATGGCTTCGTCTGGCCAGGATCTTCAGCTCTCACTAGATCGGTTCGCAGCCGAGTGTGAAGCGACTGGGACAAGAATTAGCACCTCCTAGTCCGAGTACTTGGTTCTCGCCCGGAAAAGGGTAGAGTGCCAACTCCGGGTTGGGAGGAGACCCTGCCCCAAGTGGAGGAGTTCAAGTACTTCGGAGTCTTGTTCACGAGTGAGGGAAGAGTGGATGGTCAAATCGGCAGGCGCATCGGTGCGGCGTCTTCAGTAATGCGGACGCCGTATGGATCGGTTGTGGTGAAGAAGGAGCTGAGCCGGAAGGTAAATGCCTCAATTTACCGGTCGATCTACGTTCCCATCCTCACCTATGGTCATGAGTTTTGGGTTTTGACCGAAAGGATGAGATCACGGGTACAAGCGGCCAAAATGAGTTTCCTCCGCCGGGTGGCGGGGCTCTCCCTTAGATATAGGGTGAGAAGCTCTGTCATCCAGGGGAAGCTCAGAGTAAAGCTCAGAGAGTATGGGGTATCGGACTGTCTGATTGTGGCAGTCCGCTCCCTGTATGATCAGTGTCAGAGCTTGGTTCGCATTGCCGGCAGTAAGTCGGACACGTTTCCAGTGAGGGTCGGACTCTGCCAAGGCTGCCCTTTGTCTCCGATTCTGTTCATCACTTTTATGAAAAGAATTTCTAGGCGCAATCAAGGCGTTGAGTGGATCCGGTTTGGTGGCTGCAGGATTAGGTCTCTACTTTTTGCAGATGATGTGGTCCTGATGGCTTCATCTGGCCAGGATCTTCAGCTCCCACTAGAGTGGTTTGCAGTTTAGTATGAAGTAACTAGGATAATAATTAGCACCTCCAAGTCAGAGTACTTGGTTCTTGCCTGAAAAAGGGTAGAGTGCCAACTCCGGGTTGAGGAGGAGAGCCTGCCCCAAGTGGAGGAGTTCAAGTATCTCGGAGTCTTGTTCACGAGTGAGGGAAGAGTGGATGGTGAGATCGACAGGCGCATCGGTGCGGCGTCTTCAGTAATGCGGACGTCGTATGGATCCGTTGTGGTGAAGAAGGAGCTGAGGCGGAAGGCAAAGCTCTCAATTTACCGGTCAATCTACGTTCCCATCCTCACCTATGGTCATGAGTTTTGGGTTTTGACCGAAAGGACGAGATCACGGGGGTAGCGGCCAAAATGAGTTTCCTCCGCGAGGTGGCGGGTCTCTCCCTTAGAGATAGGGTGAGAAGCTCTGTCATCCAGGGGAAGCTCAGAGTAAAGCTCAGAGAGTATGGGGTATCGGACTGCCCAACCAGTCTACATGTGCTTTGTGGACTTGGAGAAGGCACTAGACCGTGTCCCTTGGGAAGTCCTGTGGGGAGTGCTCAGAGAGTATGGGGTATCGGACTGTCTGATTGTAGCGATCCGCTCCCTGTATGATCAGTGTCAGAGCTTGGTCTGCATTGTCGGCAGCAAGTCGGACCAGTTTCCAGTGAGGGTTGGACTCCGCCAAGGCTGTCCTTTGTCACCGATTCTGTTCATAACTTTTATGGAAATAATTTCTAGGCGCAGTCAAGGCGTTGAGTGGATCCGGTTTGGTGGCTGCAGGATTAGGTCTCTGCTTTTTGCAGATGATGAGGTCCTGATGGCTTCATCTGGCCAGGATATTCAGCTCCCACTAGATCGGTTCGCAGCCGAGTGTGAAGCGACTGGGACAATAATTAGAACCTCCTAGTCCGAGTACTTGGTTCTTGCTTGAAAAAGGGTAGAGTGCACACTCCGGGTTGGGGAGGAGACCCTGCCCCAAGTGGAGGAGTTCAAGTACCTCAGATTCTTGTTCATGAGTGAGGGATGAGTGGATGGTGAGATCGACAGGGGCATCTTCAGTAATGCAGATGCCGTATGGATCCGTTGTGGTGAAGAAGGAAGGCAAAGCTCTCAATTTACAGGTCGATCTACGTTCCCATCCTCACCTATGGTCATGAGTTTTCGGTTTTGACCGAAAGGACGAGATCACGGGTACAAGCGGCCGAAATGAGTTTCCTCCGCCAGGTGGCGGGTCCCTCTCTTAGAGATAGGGTGAGAAGCTCTGTCATCCAGGGGAAGCTCAGAGTAGTTGAGAGGAGCCAGCTGAGGTGGTTTAGGAATCTGGTCAGAATGCCACCCTATCTCTAGGGAGTCCACGGTACAGACCCAGGACACGTTGGAAAAACTATGTTTCCCGGCTGGTCTGGGAACGTGGTTGGGAAGAGGAGAGTCTGGGCTTCCCGACCTTGGATAAGCGGAAGAAGATGGATGGATGTTTTCCTGGCTTGGTTCTTGCCGACTCTCTCTGACCCAGGCCTCTGCCCCGAGTCGTCCAAGTGTATGAAAGTCACAAAGTAGCAACATTCGATAATTGGATTCCGATGCCAACTCCCTCTTCGCCGTTAGCCACCTGGCGTCTCATCCCGTCTTTTTCCAGACGTCAAAATGAGACAGGGGGCCCATGATTCTTATTAACGACGGGCCAGGCCGGTCAACGAGCGGCCCTTAAAACCAGAATCTCACGTATCAACGGTGGGACTCCTTCGCCAGTTATTGCTTTTTCCATTCGCACGTCAGCCCGTGTGAAAATGAGTTAAATGATACAGAACTCCGCCACTGAGGGTTTGGACTATTAGCGCAGAGAGAGAGAGCGAGAGAGGACGGAAGATGGCAGAAAGAACAAGAAGAAAAAAGAAAAGTGGATGAGGTGGCGGTCCAATAATGATGTGGAATAATAAACCCTAGACTGTTAAAACAGAATTCCCTACAGAAATCTAAAACACTCCAGTGGAAATATGACTTGTATCAGCTATAATAAGAGTGCGGAATTATCCAGAACACCCCCCGCCCCCCCGCCCCTCCCCCTCCTCTTCAATTAAAGTGTTACTAGTGAGGCTGATGGAGATGGAGGACATCTTTTTGATGGTTTTAGATGAAGCGGGTTCAACGCCCCTCTGAGGAGTCGATGAGCTGTTTAGCAATGAAATGAGAATTGACAACACACACTTTTTTTTTTTTTTTTTTTTTATGGCAGTCCATCGATGTCGATGATGACGTTGCTCCAAACGAAGTATTGGATTGGTTATTGTTGTGCTTTTCGCCTGTGCATAGCCAGGTGGCTGCTCAGGCCTATGTGTGATCCACAGACTTTGTCACAAGAGGGGCAGGGGAAGGCAGCGGTGATGGTCGCTGGTGCTGTGGCACGTTGGTGTCTTTGTGCACGCCGCTGTGCTCTCCGCTCTGTGAACTTCTCCTGAAGATGAGTGATTCCCTGGTGGCAAGTAGAGCTCCAAGTCTGGCGGTCAGCAGCCAGGGACTCCAGTGCTGGTGGTTTGATGTCACACTTTTTCAGGAGAGTTTTAATGTGGTCCTTGTACCGTTTTTTCTGGCCCCCGGCAGACCTTTGACCGACTGAAAGCTGGCCATACAATATTTGACGGGGTAGGCGGTGGGCTGGCATACGAATCACATGTCCGACCCATCTTAGGTGTTTTTGGCCAAGGAGTGCTGTGATGCTGGGTGTGTTGGTCCGGTCATAAATTTCAGTGTAGGGCACCCTGTCTTCCCAGGTCAGACCCAGGATCCTTTGGAGGCAGCGGATGTGGAAGGCCTCGAGACTCTGGATGTGCCTCTGGTAGGGTGTCCAGGTTTCGGAACTATAGAGCAGCGTGGAGAGGCAGACTGCCTTATACACGACTGTCTTGGTGGAGATGGTTAGATTCCTGTTCAGGAAAACCCTGGACCGTAGCCTTCCAAAGGCAGCAGAGGCAAGGCCAATACGGGCCTGGACGTCATCGTCAATGGTGCAGGTTGGCGACAGGGTGCTTCCGAGGTAGGTGAAGTGGGGGACGGTGGCTAATGGGTGCCCGTCAAGGGTGAAGATTGGCGTGTTTGGCTGGGGAGTAAACTCCTGCACGAGTATTTGTGTTTTCTTGGTGTTTATCTGAAGACCAATGGCACTGTAGATGGAGGCTACCACATTCAGTGCGCGCTGGAGAGACTCTGGTGAGTGTGCAAGTACAGCGCAGTCATCTGCATACTGTAGTTCCAGAATATGCTGGGTGGTGAGTTTAGTGCTGGCTTGGAGGCGACGGATGTTAAAAAGGTTACCATCCAGCCGGTATTGTATCTGAATCCCATCTGTGGGGTCCAGGTGTTTATGGGACAGGAGGGTGACAGTGGAAATAAACATGTTGAATATGGTTGGGGCAAGGACACACCCTTGCTTGACCCCCACATCCACACTGAAAAATGGGGATTGTTGGCCGCCGTTGCTCACACAGGCCTGCATGCCATCATGTAGCTGTCGCAGTATGTTGCAGAACTTTGCTGGTACACCTAGTTTTCCAAGTACTTCCCACAGCAAGTCCCGGTTTACTGTATCGAAGGCTTTGGACAGGTCAATGAATGCCATGTACAAGTCTTTGTGGTGTTCTCTGCATTTTTCCTGTACCTGTCTGGCCACAAAGATCATGTCTGCGGTGCGCCGATCACGTCTAAAGCCGCAACACACACACACACACACACGCACACACACACACACACACACACTAATCCCCCCGGCGACGACAACTCCCAGCCAGCGGCAGTTAGGCCGTGGCCATTACGGTATTGGATGTCAGAAAGGCGCGCTCCGCTAGGTTGCAATTAGCCTCGTTAGGCTCCATGATGGCAACTTTAGCAGCCAAGTAACTTATGGGCACGACAAAAAAAAAAAAGGTCCAATAAAAAAAAAAATGCAAGTCCACTTTAGGACAATTTTCCCTTTCATTGGCAGCCAGAAGCGTCCATCAGGTAAAAAGCTCTTCAGTAAAGTATGCACTGAATCATCTACATCAGGGGTGTTGACGGAGATAGATATCTACATACATCCATATTCAAGAGTTATTTCTATTCTCCATAGTCATATTTGAAAACAGATAGTGTTTTTCCATTTGTGCTCTTTATGGTTGGCTGCTAAGTAGTGTGCATGTGTTAACCTTGAAGCTGTAGGAATGAGAGGACTAGCCATAACTCCCTTCTTATCACTGGCGTATGGAAAAAGACAAGACTTCCAAAGCGTTTTCAGATCAACTTAGGCGATGCAAATTGAATGTGTTGTTTTTTTAGGTTGGTCTCCCCAAAGCTTTGGAATAAATTGCAAAATATCTATTCTGTTCTGGGTGTTCATTTAAAATCAGCGTATGTGTCATCAAAAGAACTTGGGATTGACCAGCAACTTAAATTCCCTCAGAGGAACATCTAGTCCAAACGCAACAGTGTCAAACTCATGGCGTATGGAAAAAAACAAGACTTCCGGAAAGGTTTTCAGATCAACTTAGGCGACACGAATTGAATGTGTTGTTTTTTAGGTTGGTCTCTCCAAAGCTTTGGAATAAATTGCAAAATACCTATTCTGTTCTGGGTGTTCATTTTAAATCAGCGTATGTGTCATCAAAAGAACTTGGGATTGACTAGCAACTTAAATTACCTCGGAGAAACATCTAGTCCAAACGCAACAGCGTCAAACTCGTGGCGTATGGAAAAAGACAAGACTTCCGGAAAGGTTTTCAGATCAACTTAGGCGACACGAATTGAATGTGTTGTTTTTTAGGTTGGTCTCTCCAAAGCTTTGGAATAAATTGCAAAATACCTATTCTGTTCTGGGTGTTCATTTAAAATCAGCGCATGTGTCATCAAAAGAACTTGGGATTGACCAGCAACTTAAATTACCTCGGAGGAACATCTAGTCCAAACGCAACAGTGTCAAACTCTTGGCGTATGGAAAAAGACAAGACTTCTGGAAGGTTTTCAGAGCAACTTAGGCGATGCGAATTGAATGTGTTGTTTTTTTAGGTTGGTCTCTCCAAAGCTTTGGAATGATTGCAAAATACCTATTCTGTTCTGGGTGTTCATTTAAAATCAGCGCATGTGTCATCAAAAGAACTTGGGATTGACCAGCAACTTAAATTACCTCGGAGGAACATCTAGTCCAAACGCAACAGTGTCAAACTCTTGGCGTATGGAAAAAGACAAGACTTCTGGAAGGTTTTCAGATCAACTTAGGCGATGCGAATTGAATGTGTTGTTTTTTTAGGTTGGTCTCTCCAAAGCTTTGGAATGATTGCAAAATACCTATTCTGTTCTGGGTGTTCATTTAAAATCAGCGTATGTGTCATCAAAAGAACTTGGGATTGACCAGCAACTTAAATTCCCTCGGAGGAACATCTAGTCAAAACGCAACAGTGTCAAACTCATGGCGTATGGAAAAAGACAAGACTTCTGGAAGGTTTTCAGAGCAACTTAGGCAATGCGAATTGAATGTGTTGTTTTTTAGGTTGGTCTCTCCAAAGCTTTGGAATAAATTGCAAAATACCTATTCTGTTCTGGGTGTTCATTTTAAATCAGCGTATGTGTCATCAAAAGAACTTGGGATTGACCAGCAACTTAAATTACTTCGGAGGAACATGTAGTCCAAACGCAATAGTGTCAAACTCATGGCATATGGAAAAAGACAAGACTTCCGGAGGGTTTTCAGATCAACTTAGGCGATGCGAATTGAATGTGTTGTTTTTTAGGTTGGTCTCTCCAAAGCTTTGGAATAAATTGCAAAATACCTATTCTGTTCAGGGTGTTCATTTAAAATCAGCGTATGTGTCATCAAAAGAACTTGGGATTGACCAGCAACTTAAATTCCCTCAGAGGAACATCTAGTCCAAACGCAACAGTGTCAAACTCATGGCGTATGGAAAAAAACAAGACTTCCGGAAAGGTTTTCAGATCAACTTAGGCGACACGAATTGAATGTGTTGTTTTTTAGGTTGGTCTCTCCAAAGCTTTGGAATAAATTGCAAAATACCTATTCTGTTCTGGGTGTTCATTTTAAATCAGCGTATGTGTCATCAAAAGAACTTGGGATTGACTAGCAACTTAAATTACCTCGGAGAAACATCTAGTCCAAACGCAACAACGTCAAACTCATGGCGTATGGAAAAAGACAAGACTTCCGGAAGGTTTTCAGATCAACTTAGGCGATGCGAATTGAATGTGTTGTTTTTTAGGTTGGTCCCTCCAAAGCTTTGGAATAAATTGCAAAATATCTATTCTGTTCTGGGTGATCATTTAAAATCAGCGTATGTGTCATCAAAAGAACTTGGGATTGACCAGCAACTTAAATTCCCTCGGAGGAACATCTAGTCCAAACGCAACAGTGTCAAACTCATTTTTAGCTCATGGGCCGTGTGGAGAACAGAGTTGGGTAGAGTAGCCAAAAATTGTACTCAAGTAAGAGTACTGTTACTTTAGAGATGTATTACTCAAGTAAAGGTAAGGAGTAGTCACCCAAATATTTGCTTGAGTAAAAGTAAAAAGTATGTTGTGAAAAAACTACTCAAGTACTGAGTAACAGATGAGTAATGTTCGTTTAATGATGACGGCAACAAGTAATGCACAAAAACATAAAAATAGCACTGAACAAATTCAGAGCAAGGAATATCTCTTAAGCAACTAAAACAATAATATATATTAAATCAGGGGTCACCAACCTTTTTGAAACCAAGAACTATTCTTGGGTACTGATTAATGCGAAGGGCTACCAGTTTGATACACACTTAAATAAATTGTATTTCTGTCCGTCATTCGGTCGTACATTTTTTTTCCTTTTACGGAAGGTTTTTTGTAGAGAATAAATGATGAAAAAAACACTCAATTGAACGGTTTAAAAGAGGAGAAAACACGAAAAAAATGAAAATTAGATTTTGAAACATAGTTTATCTTCAATTTCAACTCTTTAAAATTCAAAATTCTACCGAAAAAAAGAAGAGAAAAACTAGCTCATTCGAATCTTTTTGAAAAAATCTTAAAAATAATTTATGTAACATTATTAGTAATTTTTCATGATTAAGATTAATTTTAGAATTTTGATGAAATGTTTTAAATAGGTGAAAATCCAATCTGCACTTTGTTAGAATATACAACAAATTGGACCAAGCTATATTTTCCAGAACAAAAATTTAAAAGAAATTCAAAAAACTTTGAAATTAGATTTAAATTTGATTCTACAGATTTTCAAGATTTGCCAGAATTTTTTTTTTGAATTTTAATCATAATAAGTTTGAAGAAATATTTCACAAATATTCTTGGTCAAAAAAACAGAAGCTAAAATGAAGAATTAAATTACAATTTATTTATTATTCTTTACAATAAATAAAAAAAACATTTACTTGAACATTGATTTAAATTGTCAGGAAAGAAGAGGAAGGAATTTAAAAGGTAAAAAGGTAAATGTGTTTAAAAATCCTTAAATAATTTTTAAGGTTGTATTTTTCTCTCTAAAATTGTCTTTCTGAAAGTTATAAGAAGCAAAGTAAAAAAATTAATGAATTTATTTAAACAAGTCAAACCAAGTCTTTAAAATATTTTCTTGGATTTTCAAATTCTATTTGAGTTTTGTCTCTCTTAGAATTATAAGCAAAATGAGACCAGCTTGCTAGTAAATAAATATAATTAAAAAAAATAGAGGCAGCTCACTGGTAAGTGCTGCTATTTGAGCAATTTTTAGAACAGGCCAGCGGGCGACTCATCGTATATATTTGGTTTTACACTGTATTGAAAAAAATGTTGAAAAAAAATTATACCTTTGCAACGTCATTATACTATTGGCTAAGTTTTATATTCATAAATGTAAGTTTCTCAAAACCCAACCTGTTTTTTGTGCCTTTAAAAAAAGATTTAGAACTCTACATTAAAACACTCTACCTCTAACAACCAAAAAGCTGTGAAAACGATGATGCTGTGTTCCAAATTTAAGTCATTTACTGAGATTGTTTATATATATATATATACATATATATATATATTTTACATTCTATTTTAGTTACTTTGAAGTTACAACCCCCTGGTGCTGTTTTGTACGGTTTTTATACTGTTTTGTACTGTTTTTGTAATTACTTTAATTATTATTTTCAACTGTTTGTAAATGTTGAAATTTATAAATAAAGCTTTATAAAACATTTTTTTTTTAAAGTGTGCAGTTAAACATGTGACCGCCTGGCTCTGTTTGATTGGTGAAACGGAGTCAAACGTCACCAGTGACTGCATTTGATTGGTGAAACGCAGGCATGTGATGGATCCTACTTTGAAGGTCTGTCTGACAAACCAAAACAAACAAATCAGTAGCGAGTAGCGAGCTGAATGTAGATAAATGGAGCGGAGTAAAAGTAGCGTTACTTCTCTATAAATATACTCAAGTAAAAGTAAAAGTATGTTGCATTAAAACTACTCTTAGAAGTACAATTTATCCAAAAGTTACTCAAACACAGAGGAAAAACTAAAACATGATACAAACCTGACACATGGCACTGCCATATTTATAATTGAAGTCACAAAGTGCATTATTTTTTTTAACATGGCTTGGAATTTGGGAGTTATTGCTGCAAGGGGTTCTGGGTATTCATTCTGTTGTGTTACGGTGCGGATGTTCTCCCGAAGTGTGTTTTGTCATTCTTGTTTGGTGTGGGTTCTCATTGTGGCGCATATTCGTAACAGTGTTAACGTTGTTAATACGTCCACCCTCAGTGTGACCTGTATGGCTGTCGACTAAGTATGCCTTGTGTGTGTGTGTGAAAAGCCATATTAAGGTTTATTGGCGCTCCTACGTCCTTGTACCACTCCGTACAGCGGCGTTTTTAAAAAGTCATTAATTTTACTTTTTGAAACAGATACCGATAATTTTCCGATCTTACATTTTACATTTTTCGGTCCTATATTATCGGACATCTCTGGTTTTCAGTGAACTTGCATGAAGGTGTGTGTGTGTGTGTGTGTGAGAGAGAGAGAGTGCACGTGCAACTGATAATAAACATTAAAGTTGTTGAAATCTCGCATCAAACAAATACATCAAAGAACGCGGAGCGCCCAACCCCGCGAGCTGAGTGCGCACGTGCGAGCGTGCACGTGTGAGCGTGCACGTGTGAGTGCATGCCAGGCTTTCCCCAAAACTCATCAGGCCGTGCACGCAGCAGATGGCCCGCTGCGCTACGCTGCATCGACTTTACGAGGAAGCTTGACTGAGCCTCTATTGGACTGGGATCACATAGCAGACGTTTCGGGGAGGTGGGGGGGGGGGACCCACGAGGACCGCCCCCCCCCCCTTTTCCTCCTGCAGAGGACGCCACTAAGCAGGTGTGGAGAAGATGAGGGGCGGGGCCGTGAGGCTGCACAGAGAGCGTCCTAATGAGGTACCGGGAGAGGGCGGCCATGAATCACCAACCGTGTTTCCGTCACAACTTTATCTCAGCTAAGAGCGACGATTTACACAAAAAAAAGTGTACTGTTCCTTTAAAGATGACGAACCGCTTTCCTCATTCGCAACCAGGTTAGGGAGACCGAGGGTCTCCTGTTGCCGAGACAGGAGCGAGTAACGAACCCCATCCGTCATCTCCCGTGGATGAGGAGAGCGCCACCTGTGTCTGTCTTCGCAGCGCCACTCACCCTGCCCACCTCCACCAGGTTGGTCACCATGACGACGGCCGCCGTGTTCTCCTGCCACACCATCCTCCAGAAGTCCAACACGGTCTCCTGCATGGGGCCTGGAAGCAGGGGAGACACACCCGGACGTTATAACAAAGAAGAAAAATACGCAACACAATCGTCGCCCCGTTTCCATATGAGTTGGGAAATTGTGTTAGATGTAAATATAAACAGAATACGAATCCTTTTCAACCCATATTCAGTTGAATATGCTACAAAGACAATATATTTGATGTTCAAACTGATAAAGAAGTTGGGAAAGGTGGCAATAAATACCGATAAAGTTGAGGAATGCTCATCAAACACTTATTTGGAACATCCCACTGGTGTGCAGGCTAATTGGGAACAGGTGGGTGCCATGATTGGGTATTAAAACAGCTTCCCCAAAAAATGCTCAGTCTTTCACAAGAAAGGATGGGGCGAGGTCCACCCCTTTGTCCACAACTGCGTGAGCAAATAGTCAAACAGTTTAAGAACAACCTTTCTCAAAGTGCAATTGCAAGAAATTTAGGGATTTCAACATCTACGCTCCATAATATCATCAAAAGGTTCAGAAAATCTGGAGAAATCACTCCACGTAAGCGGCATGGCCGGAAACCAACATTGAATGACCGTGACCTTCCATCCCTCAGATGGCACTGTATAGAAAACCGACACAAATCTCGAAAGGATATCACCACATGGGCTCAGGAACACTTCAGAAAACCACTGTCACTAAATACAGTTGGTCGCTACATCTGTAAGGGCAAGTTAAAGCTCTACTATGCAAAGCGAAAGACATTTATCAACAACATCCAGAAACGCCACCGGCTTCTCTGGGCCCGAGATCATCTAAGATGGACTGATGCAAAGTGGAAAAGTGTTCTGTGGTCTGACGAGTCCACATTTCAAATTGTTTTTGGAAATGTTCGACATCGTGTCATCCGGACCAGAGGGGAAACGAACCATCCAGACTGTTATCGACGCAAAGTTGAAAAGCCAGCATGTGTGATGGTATGGGGGTGCATTAGTGCCCAAGGCATGGGTAACTTACACATCTGTGAAGGCACCATTAATGCTGAAAGGTACATACAGGTTTTGGAACAACATATGAAGCCATCTTTTTCATGGACGCCCCTGCTTATTTCAGCAAAACAATGCCAAACCACATTCAGCACGTGTTAAAACAGCGTGGCTTCGTAAAAAAATAGTGCGGGTACTTTCCTGGCCTGCCTGCAGTCCAGACCTGTTTCCCATGGAAAATGTGTGGTGCATTATGAAGCGTAAAATACGACAGCGGAGACCCCGGACTGTTGAACGACTGAAGCTCTACATAAAACAAGAATGGGAAAGAATTCCACTTTTAAAGCTTCAACAATTAGTTTCGTCAGTTCCCAAATGTTTATTGAGTGTTGTTAAAAAAAATGTGATGTAACACGGTGGTGAACATGCCCTTTCCCAACTACTTTGGCACGAGTTGCAGCCATGAAATTCTAAGTTAATTATTATTTGGCCAAAAAAAATAACGTTTATCAGTTTGAACATCAAATATGTTGTCTTTGTAGCATATTCAACTGAATATGGGTTGAAAAGGATTTGCAAATCATTGTATTCTGTTTATATTTACATCTAACACAATTTCCCAACTCATATGGAAACGGGGTTTGTAGAAAAGCGCTATACAAATACAACCCATTTACCATTTACTATCAAATGTTTCTTTTTTTTTTAACCATTTCTACAGCTTTTCCCTTTCGGAGGGGGTGCGGGAGGGCTGGAGCATAACCCAGCTGCAACTGGGTGGAAGACAGGGTACACCCTGGACAAGTCGCAGGTACTTTTCAGACCTTGAAAATGACTAAACGACCCGGACGGAAGTAATGAGACACACCCCTCGTGTAAGAAGTGGAGGGGAAAGTAAAGGAAATGGAACAATTATAGATGAATAGGGAATTTGTTAAATTATCAATTATTTTTTTTAGCTTAATTAGAACGACGATGAACTTTCACTTAATCAAAACGCAGACTGGAATTATCGCAGATTAATTAACAAATGCTAATTTCAACAGGTGACAGCCTTCTTTCCACCCCCCGCTCCCCCAATCAAAATTACCGGGCGGAATCAGTATAATTATGTAATTATGTAAACACACAAAATCTAAATAATGAATACAGACGACAAATCGAATCAGGAGAAAAACAAACAATCGTAATTTCAGCTAAAAACTCTATATTAAAGACAAAATATCACATAATTGGTTGCGATGAGGTGGCGACTTGTCCAGGGTGTACACCGCCTTCCGCCCGATTGTAGCTGAGATAGGCGCCAGCGCCCCCCGCGACCCCAAAAGGGAATAAGCGGTAGAAAATGGATGGATGGATGGATGGTTGTTCCAGAACAGTGCAAACAAACAGCAAAATTCGGTTAACACTTTAGTATGCGGAACATATTCACCATTAATTAAATGCTTATTAACATGCAAATGAGTAACATATTGGCTCTTAATTAGTCATTATTAAGTACTTATTATTATTGCCTTATTCTGCATGGCCTTATTATACAACCAGTAAGCCATTAAGTAAAAGTCCATCCATCCATCCATCCATCTTCTTACGCTTATCCGAGGTCGGATCGCGGGGTAAGCAGCCTAAGCAGGGAAGCCCAGACTTCCGTCTCCACAGCCACTTTGTCCAGCTCCTCCCGGGGGATCCCGAGGCACTCAAAGGCCATCCGGGAGAGATAGTCTTCCCAAAGTGTCCTGGGTCTTCCCCGTGGACGTGCCCGAAACACCTCCGTTCGGGTGGCATCCTGACCAGATGCCCAAACCACTTCATCTGGCTCCTCTCCATGTGGAGGAGCAGCGGCTTTACTTTGAGTTCCTCCCGGATGACGGAGCTTCTCACCCTATCTCTAAGGGAGAGACCCAAACTCATTTCGGCCGCTTGTACCCGTGATCTTATCCTTTCGGTCATGACCCAAAGCTCATGAGCATAGGTGAGGATGGGAACGTAGATCGACCGGTAAATTGAGAGCTTTGCCTTCCGGCTCAGTTCCTTCTTCACCACAACGGATCGATACAACGTCAGCATTACTGAAGACGCCGCACCGATCCGCTTGTCGATCTCACCATCCACTCTTCCCCCACTCGTGAACAAGACTCTGAGGTACTTGAACTCCTCCACTTGGGGCAGGGTCTCCTCCCGGATGGCAGAGCTTCTCACCCTATCTCTAAGGGAGAGACCCGCCACCCGGCCGAGGAAACTCATTTCGGCCGCTTGTACCCGTGATCTTGTTCTTTCGGTCATGACCCAAAGCTCATGACCATAGGTGAGAATGGGACCGTAGATCGACCGGTAAATTGAGAGCTTTGCCTTCCGGCTCAGTTCCTTCTTCACCACAACGGATCGATACAGCGTCTGCATTACTGAAGCCTGTCAATCTCACGATCCACTCTTCCCTCACTCGTGAACAAGACTCCGAGGTACTTGAACTCCTCCACTTGGGGCAGGGTCTCCTCCCCATCCCGGAGATGGCACTCCACCCTTTTCCGGGCGAGAACCATGGACCCGGACCTGGAAGTGCTGATTCCCATCTCAGTCGCTTCACACTCAACTGCAAACCGATCCAGTGAGAGCTGAAGATCCTGGCCAGATGAAGCCATCAGGACCACATCATCTGCAAAACGTAGAGACCTAATCCCGCGGTCACCAAACCGGAACCCCTCAACGCCTTGACTGCGCCTAGAAATTCAGTCCGTAAAAGTTATGAACAGAATCTGGGCCTTGGCGGAGTCCAACCCTCACTGGAAACGGTTCCGACTTACTGCCGGCGATGCGGACCAAGCTCTGACACTGATCGTACAGGGAGTGGACCGCCACCATAAGACAGTCCGGTACCCCATACTCTCTGAGCACTCCCCAAAGGACTTCCCGAGGGACACGGTCCAACTCCTTCTCCAAGTCCACAAAGCACATGTAGACTGGTTGGGCACCCTCAAGAACCCTGCTGAGACTATAGCGCTGGTCCACAGTTTCAGGACCTGGACGAAAACCACACTGTTCCTAAGAGTAACTAACTGTAACTGTAACTAAGAGTCTTCCCTCAATAACCTCAGAATTATTGCTTATTAGTAACTCTAACATGTTCCCCTAGGGTCCAAAGAACTCGAAATTAAGTCTTCGTTACATAGAATATGTTCCCCATACTAAAGTGTTTCATCAAAATCCCTCCCACCCCCCAAGGGGAAACTGGGTAAAACACGGCACAGTGATAAAACTTAACCTAATTTTACTATAACAATCTACAAGGTTAATATAGTCTTTACATATCTGTATTGTTGCATTTCAAGCGATTGTAATGTTGATGATTGAGGTACTTAGTATTATTCATTATCTAAAGCAGGGGTCACCAACGCGGGGCCCGCGGGCACCAGGTCGCCCGTAAGGACCAGATGAGTCCCCCGCTGGCCTGTTCTAAAAATAGCTCAAATAGCAGCACTTACCAGTGAACTGCCTCTATTTTTTTAATTGTATTTATTTACTAGCAAGCTGGTCTCGCTTTGCTCAACATTTTTAATTCTAAGAGAGACGAAACTCAAATAGAATTTGAAAATCCGAGAAAATATTTTAAAGACCTGGTCTTCACTTGTTTAAATGAATTTTTTTTTTTTTTACTTTGCTTCTTATAACTTTCAGAAAGACAATTTTAGAGAAAAAATACAACCATAAAAATCATTTTAGGATTTTTAAACACATATACTTTTTTACCTTTTAAATTCCTTCCTCTTCTTTCCTGACAATTTAAAACAATGTTCAAGTATTTTTTTTATTATTATTATAAAGAATAATAAATACATTTTGATTTAATTCTTCATTTTAGCTTCTGTTTTTTCGACGAAGAATATTTGTGAAATATTTCTTCAAACTTATTATGATTAAAATTCCCCCCAAAAATTCTGGCAAATCTAGAAAATCCGTAGAATCAAATTTGATTTTGAATTTCTTTTAACATTTTTGTTCTGGAAAATCTAGAAGAAATAATGATTTGTCTTTGTTAGAAATATAGCTTGGTCCAATTTGTTATATATTCTAACAAAGTGCAGATTGGATTTTAGCTATTTAAAACATTTCATCAAAATTCTAAAATTAATCTTAATCAGGAAAAATTACTAATGATGTTCCATAAGTTCTTTTTTTAATTTTTTCAAAAACATTCGAATTAGCTAGTTTTTCTCTTCTTTTGCAATTTTGCAATTTATTCCAAAGCTTTGGAGAGACCAACCTAAAAAGCAACACATTCAAAAAGATTCAAATTAGCTAGTTTTTCTCTTCTTTTTTTTCGATGGAATTTTGGATTTTAAAGAGTCGAAGTTGAAGATAAACTATGTTTCAAAATTATATTTTAATTTTTTTCGCGTTTTCTCCTCTTTTAAACCGTTCAATTAAGTATTTTTTTCATAATTTATTCTCTACAAAAAAACCTTCTGTAAAAGGAAAAAAATGTACGACGGAATGACAGACAGAAATATAATTTATTTAAGTGTGTATCAAACTGGTAGCCCTTCACATTAATCAGTACCCAAGAATAGTTCTTGGTTTCAAAAAGGTTGGTGACCCCTGATTTAATATATACTATTGTTTTAGTTGCTTAAGAGATATTCCTTGCTCTGAATTTGTTCATTGCTATTTTTATGTTTTTGTGCATTACTTGTTGCCGTCATCATTAAACGAAGAGGTTACTCATGTGTTACTCAGTACTTGAGTAGTTTTTTCACAACGTACTTTTTACTTTTACTCAAGTAAATATTTAGGTGACTACTCCTTACTTTTACTTGAGTAATACATCTCTAAAGTAACAGTATTCTTACTTGAGTACAATTTCTGGCTACCCTACCCACCTCTGTTCTCCACACGGCCCCTGAGCTAAAAATGAGTTTGACGCTGTTGCGTTTGGACCAGATGTTCTTCCGAGGGAATTTAAGTTGCTGGTCAATCCCAAATTCTTTTGATGACACATACGCTGATTTTAAATGAACACCCAGAACAGAATAGGTATTTTGCAATTTATTCCAAAGCTTTGGAGGGAGAAGCCTAAAAAACAACACATTCAAAAAGATTCAAATTAGCTAGTTTTTCTCTTCTTTTTTTTCGGTAGAATTTTGGATTTTAAAGAGTCGAAATTGAAGATAAACTGGTAGCCCTTCGCATTAATCAGTACCCAAGAATAGCTCTTGGTTTCAAAAAGGTTGGTGACCCCTGCTCTATAGTGTTACTTCTATTGATATTTTTATTGCTCCATTTGTAATGCAATAATATTTATTGTAATTCATGCATTATTACTTTCTACTTCAGAAACTGGTTCTACTAGGTTTGTGCAGTACATCGGTATTAGTATAGTACCAGTATTCAGTACTACACCGCCTCTAAAAAGTACCGGTCCACCGCCTGTCAGCAGTGATGTACTACTTCAATATCACTGATTCTTGTCTCGATGGAGACAAATCATGTCCAATTGTTTCAACCCAGTAAGGAACGAGATAGCTCGCCATTTTTCACATCACACCAGAGCCATGATGATGGATGAGTAAACGCTTCTCTACAGTTGACAAAGTCAACACAGGATTTCACTATGTCCAATCATTAACCATTAAGGCGACCATTTTAACTTTTAATACACTTCACACGAGTGAATGAAGTACATACTTAACACAACCACAACAGCCACTCATGAACAACGCCAACACTGTCATAAACATGTGCCATGTAGTGAAACCACACTAAACAACAATGACAAACACATTGGTTGGTAGAGCGGCTGTGCCAGCAACTTGAGGGTTCCAGGTTCGATCCCCGCTTCCGCCATCCTAGTCACTGCCGTTGTGTCCTTGGGCAAGACACTTTACCCACCTGCTCCAAGTGCCACCCACACTGGTTTAAGTTTAATTTAGATACTGGGTTTCACTATGTAAAGCACTTTGAGTCACTAGAGAAAAGCGCTATATAAATATAATTCACTTCACTTTTTGCGAGGATATTTGCACTGCAACACGACATAAACACAACAGAACAAATTCCCAGAATTCCCTGCAGCACCAACTCTTCAGGGACGCTACAATACAAACAAACGCCATTGGTGGATCTACACTTAACATCCACTGTAATGATACCAAGTATGATAGCGTATGTTTTAATTGGTTTTACCCTTTAAAATCGTTTTTTAAACATATTTATTTTTATATTGTTTTAATATATATTTTTTGTTTTTGGTCAGGCATTGGTGGAATTAAGGATAATATTTGAATATTGTTTAATTTTGGAAACATTTTTGTTGTTTAAATGTGCTATAAAAATAAAGTGGATTGGATTAGTCGATACAACTATGATTACATCGATATTTTTTAGCATCACAACATCTTCTTTCGTTTGATATATATATATATGACTGTCTCAGAAAATTTGAATATTTTGATAAAGTCCTTTATTTTCTGTAATGCAACTAAAAACATGAGAATGTCATACATTCTGGATTTATTACACATCAACTGAAATATTGCAAGCCTTTTATTATTTTAATATTGCTGATTATGGCATACAGCTTAAGAAAACTCAAAAATCCTATCTAAAAAAATTTGAATATTTCCTGGGACAAAGTAAAAAAAAAGATTTATAAAAGCAAAACAAAATCAAACATTTGAAAATGTTTATTAATGCACTCAGTACTTGTTTGGGAATCCTTTTGCACGGATTACTGCATGGAGGCAATCAGCCTGTGGCATTGCTGAGGTGTTATGGATGCACAGGATGCTTCAATAACGGCCTTCAGCTCATTTGCATTATTGGGTCTGGTGTCTTTCAGCTTCTTCTTCACAATAACCCACAAATTCTCCATGGGGTTCAGGTCAGGGGAGTTGGCAGGCCAATGGAGGACAGTAATGCCATGGTCAGTACACCACTTACTGCTGGTTTTGGCACTGTGGACAGGTGCCAGATCATGCTGGAAAATGAAATCATCATCTCCATAGAGCTTTTCAACAGATACAGTTTCAATAGCCGTATTCCCATGGTCAAGCCGCTCCTGAACTCTAGACAACGGAAGTTACCTCAGTCAGCAATTGGTTTGGGGAGCCATGTCAGCTGCTGGTTTTGGTCCACTGTGTTTCATCAAGTCCAAAGTCAATGCAGCTGTGTACATACTTCCATCTGTTGAAAAGCTCTATGGAGATGATGATTTCATTTTCCAGCATGATCTGGCACCTGCCCACAGTGCCAAAACCAGCAGTAACTGGTGTACTTACCATGGCATTACTGTCCTCCATTGGCATGCCAACTCTCCTGACCTAAACCCCATAGAGAATTTGTGGGGTATTGTGAAGAAGAAGCTGAAAGACACCAGACCCCAATAATGCAAATGAGCTGAAGGCCGCTAATGAAGCATCCTGGACATCCATAACACCTCAGCAATGCCACAGGCCGATTGCCTCCATGCAGTAATCCGTGCAAAAGGATTCCCAACCAAGTACTGAGTGCAGTAATTGACATCTTCAAATGTTTGATTTTGTTTTGCTGTTATCTTTTTTTTTTTTACTTGGTCTGAGGAAATATTGACATTTTTTGAGATAGGATTTTGGAGTTTTCTTAAGCTGTTTGCCAGAATCAAAAATATTAAAATAATAAAAGGCTTGAAATATTTCAGTTGATGTGTAATGAATCCAGAATGTATGACATTTTCATGTTTTTAGTTGCATTACAGAAAATAAAGGACTTAATCACAATATTCTAATTTTCTGAGACAGTCCTGTATACATACACACACATATATATATATATATATATATATATATATATATATATATATATATATATATATATATATATATACAGGACTGGTAACACGGAAGGACATTAACACATCCGACACGTACGTAGGATTAACCGAAGGAGCGTTCAAAACAAGATGGAATAATCACAACGCCTCCTTTAGAAACCAGACTTTGCGGAATTCTACAGAACTCAGCAAGCACATTTGGAACCTCAAAGACAATAATGTTGAATATTCAATAACATGGCAAATTCTTGCATCCAGCACACCTTACAACAGTGGTAATAAAAGATGCAACCTATGCTTAAAAGAGAAACTGTTTATTATATATCACCCAGACCTGTCTTCCCTCAACAAGCGCAGTGAAATCATTTCAACATGCCGCCACAGACGGAAACACCTCCTAGGTAACACATGAGCCAATCACCACGCCCCTACGCCTGCATGTACCCACCCACTCTGTGCCCTATATAAACCATTGTATGTGAATGCTTCCATTAAAATCTCCTGATGATTGAGGGAACCCCTCATGAAACACTTCTGTAGAGATGAAGTAGTCTTGGGATTTTCCCCACACCTACATATATATATATATATATATATATATATATATATATATATATATATATATATATATATATATATATATATAAATAAATGGTTGGTCAATCCAAATAAACAGAAGAGTACCAGTGGTGGTGAAAAGAAAATGTGATGATAACCATAGAAAAAAGGGAATGGATTGTGTCCATAATTATACATTTTTATCGATGAACAGCTCAGCTTCTATTGATCTTGAGGGTATCAGCAGACGCCAACTAGAAGCTTACAGTCATCCATCCATCCATCCATCCATTTTCTACCGCTTATTTCCTTTTGGGCTCGCGGGCGCTGGCTACAATCAGCTACAATCGGGCGGAAGGCGGTGTACACCCTGGACAAGGGCCAGATTACAGTCATTTTACTTTCTAAATCGTCTTTGTTCCATTTCCATCGTTTTACTTCACCTCTGCAATAAAAACCGTGTTAAACTTTTGATAAAACACTTCTGAGACTCCCGACAGCTTCCGCAAGAAAGTCGTTTTTTTTCAAGAGTTGAACTCCTTTTGTTTCCAGTCAGTCTCACACTTTTCAAAACAACCTCTGAGAATCTTCCCCCCGTCCCAGTCAGTGCGCCGTCGCCAACCAACAGGAAGCTCGGAGCGCCCACCCGTCCGCCTCCCACACTTGTCCCCCGAGGGAGTGGGAGGGAAAGTCGGTGGCGGCGGACGCTGCGCTGCGGCGAGAAGTTTGGGCGAGTGAGAAGCGGGCCAGCTGGTGTGTAGGTAGTTAACAAGCACAAAACACTTGGCACCATCATTATTATTATTGTTATTATTACTACTATGGTGGCGGTGGAAGCATCAAGCAGGGCTTCTGCTGCCAAAGAAGTTTCATTATTTTATATGCGAGTGGAGGCCAGATGACAGGAATCCAACTTATTGAAAAGAAAACTATAAATACAGATAATTAAAGTTACTTGTATTTGTACGAACCCCGTTTCCATATGAGTTGGGAAATTGTGTAAGATGTAAATATAAACAGAATACAAGGATTTGCAAATCCTTTTCAACCCATATTCAGTTGAATATGCTACAAAGACAACATATTTGATGTTCAAACTGATAAAGAAGTTGGGAAAGGTGGCAATAAATACTGATAAAGTTGAGGAATGCTCATCAAACACTTATTGGGAACATCCCACAGGTGTGCAGGCTAATTGGGAACAGGTGGGTGCCATGATTGGGTATAAAAACAGCTTCCCCCAAAAATTGCTCAGTCTTTCACAAGAAAGGATGGGGCGAGGTACACCCCTTTGTCCACAACTGTGTGAGCAAATAGTCAAACAGTTTAAGAACAACGTTTCTCAAAGTGCAATTGCAAGAAATTTAGGGATTTCAACATCTACGCTCCATAATATCATCAAAAGGTTCAGAGAATCTGGAGAAATCACTCTATGTAAGCGGAATGGGTGAAAACCAACATTGAATGACCGTAACCTTCGATCCCTCAGGATATCACCACATGGGCTCAGGAACACTTCAGAAAACCACTGTCACTAAATACAGTTTGTCGCTACATCTGTAAGCGCAAGTTAAAGCTCTACTATGCAAAGCAAAAGCCATTTATCAACAACATCCAGAAACACCACCGGCTTCTCTGGGCCTGAGATCGTCTAAGATGGACTGATGCAAAGTGGAAAAGTGTTCTGTGGTCTGACAAGTCCACATTTCAAATTTTTTGGGGAAATATTCGGCATCGTGTCATCCGAACCAAACGGGATGCGAACCATCCAGACTGTTATCCACGCAAAGTTCAAAAGCCAGCATCTGTGATGGTATGGGGGTGCATTAGTGCCCAAGGCATGGGTAACTTACACATCTGTGAAGGCACCATTAATGCTGAAAGGTACATACAGCTTTTGGAACAACATCCAAGCGCCGTCTTTTTCATGGACGCCCCTGCTTATTTCAGCAAGACAATGCCAAGCCACATTCAGCTCGTGTTACAACAGCGTGGCTTCGTAGAAAACGAGTGCGGGTACTTTCCTGGCCCGCCTGCAGTCCAGACCTGTCTCCCATGGAAAATGTGTGGCGCTTTATGAAGCGTAAAATACGACAGCGGAGACCCCGGACTGTTGAACGACTGAAGCTCTACATAAAACAAGAATGGGAAAGAATTCCACTTTCAAAGCTTCAACAATTAGTTTCCTCAGTTCCCAAACGTTTATTGAGTGTTGTTAAAAGAAAAGATGATGTAACACAGTGGTGAACATGCCCTTTCCCAACTACTTTGGCACGTTTTCCAGCCAGTAAGTCTAATTATTGTGAAAAAAAAAAGTTTATGAGTTTAAACATCAGATATGTTGTCTTTGTAGCATATTCAACTGAATATGGGTTGAAAGGGATTTGCAAATCATTGTATTCTGTTTATATTTACATCTAACACAATTTCCCAACTCATATGGAAACGGGGTTTGTATAACAATTTTCCGGTGGATCATTAAAGTTTGCCTAATTTTTAAATTTTTTACCATTCACACATGTTAAAAGTTGATGATGTTGACGAATGAAGGTCACGGCAAGCAGAAAAATCGATTATTTCAACGATGTACCTTAAACATTGGGTTGAGGCTACAGGTGGGTTTTAACCCTATTACTAAAAAATCCGTACAGAAAAAAATGACAAACTACCTTTGTTGTGGTTCCTGTAAAAAGTGCGCAATGATTTTTTAAAATGCTGTGAATTGAGTCTTTTTTTGTGTCATTTGTGGTGAATTATTGAGTTATTCAGCAAGTGTAGAAGAACAGGCACCGCTAGCAGGTTAGCGCGCTAATGAGGACTATTTTGCATCGGCGTGCCACAAAACGAGTGAGACAACCTTGCCGAGGGGCTGCTCAAAGTCTCGAAGACGCGGAAGAAGGGAAAAGCGTCTGAGCGCTCGCTCGGGGAACGCCAAGGTGAGAGCGCCATTTTTTTTTTTTGTCTTCTTTTGTTCAGACGTTTGGAAAGGCGCTTCACTGAAGAGTTCCTCCCGACTGTCAGGGCCGAGGGTGATGCTGCCGCAGAGATTCGCTGACAGTTGTCATTCCGCCTCAGAAGCCAGGAGTGTGACGGCGGTGGAAATCCCAAAGCCTGGTAAGCGCGGCGCCGATGCAGATCAACGGGCGCCCGTTGTTACAAACCCCGTTTCCATATGAGTTGGGAAATTGTGTTAGATGTAAATATAAACAGAATACAATGATTTGCAAATCCTTTTCAACCCATATTCAGTTGAATATGCTACAAAGACAACATATTTGATGTTCAAACTCATAAATATATATATTTTTTTGCAAATAATTAACTTAGAATTTCATGGCTGCAACACATGCCAAAGTAGTTGGGAAAGGGCATGTTCACCACTGTGTTACATCACCTTTGTCATGATCCGTGATCTGGATCATGTTTTGTTTAATGTTCTGTTAGTTTTGGACTCCCTTTGTTCCTGTTTTGTGCACTTTGGGTGTTTGTTTTGCTTTCCATGGGTACTAATTGTTTTCACCTGCCTCTGAATAGTGCTGTTGAGCACTAATCAGAGAGTAAGTAGTAAAACCTTAAAGTCACATCTTAAGTGCACAGGAAGCCAGTGCAGGTGAGCCAGTATAGGTATATATGTATGTATATATGTAAATAAAGGTATATACAGTATAGGTATATATGTATGTATATATGTATATAAAGGTATATACAGTATAGGTATATATGTATGTATATATGTATATAAAGGTATATACAGTATAGGTATATATGTATGTATATATGTATATAAAGGTATATACAGTACAGGTATATATGTATGTATATATGTATATAAAGGTATATACAGTATAGGTATATATGTATATAAAGGTATATACAGTATAGGTATATATGTATGTATATATGTATATAAAGGTATATACAGTATAGGTATATATGTATGTAGATATGTATATAAAGGTATATACAGTATAGGTATATATGTATGTATATATGTCTATAAAGGTATATACAGTATAGGTATATATGTATGTATATATGTCTATAAAGGTATATACAGTATAGGTATATATGTATGTATATATGTATATAAAGGTATATACAGTATAGGTATATATGTATGTAGATATGTATATAAAGGTATATACAGTATAGGTATATATGTATGTAGATATGTATATAAAGGTATATACAGTATAGGTATATATGTATGTAGATATGTATATAAAGGTATATACAGTATAGGTATATATGTATGTAGATATGTATATAAAGGTATATACAGTATAGGTATATATGTATGTAGATATGTATATAAAGGTATATATGTATGTAGATATGTATATAAAGGTATATACAGTATAGGTATATATGTGTGTAGATATGTATTTAAAGGTATATACAGTATAGGTATATATGTATGTAGATATGTATATAAAGGTATATACAGTATAGGTATATATGTATGTATATATGTATATAAAGGTATATACAGTATAGGTATATATGTATGTAGATATGTCTATAAAGGTATATACAGTATAGGTATATATGTATGTATATATGTATATAAAGGTATATACAGTACAGGCCTAATATGATCAAACTTCCTTGTTCTTGTCAAGATAATACGACTTTCAGCCTTCAGGCGACATTCCTGGCAGATTGGCGGTGAAAAGGGTAGCGAGGGCCGGAGGGGGATGACGGCATCTCGCAGGAAACACCGACTTAGCGAGCTACCCGCGCTCGTAAAAAGCGGGCCGGAGTGAGGCGCTTAATCTGCCCGACTAAACGGGCTGCAGCCCTCCGTAATGAGGCGGGGTTGATGAGGCTTTTATGGAGTGACAGCTGCTCCACCTGCCGTTGTCACCTTGACAAGTCCCCCTTGGCGGCGGACCTCTAAAACTAACGAGCGTCCTCGTCTTCCGACGCCCGCTTTCATCGGCGAACACTGAGCGGCGCCTGCTCCCTTAGGACCGTGGGGGGTGTAGCTTTGGGGTGTCCTCTCATGATTCTCGCTTGCTCGTCTGCTGCAGCCCCAGCAAGAAGCCATAAAAGGCATCCAGATGTTTCCACATGTGGATGTGGGAGGAGTGGATGGGGGGGGGGGGGGGGGGGTTGGGGGGACTGACTAATTAGCTCCAATAAGTCAACTTTTCTTTCCATAAAATGAATTTTCGTCCGCCAGATCCGAGTCTGAGTAAAGCAGAAGTGTATCACTTTGCAACCATCCACCCATCCATTTTTCTACCGCTTATTCCCTTTCGGGGT
Source organism: Nerophis ophidion (assembly GCF_033978795.1). NCBI lineage: Eukaryota > Metazoa > Chordata > Actinopteri > Syngnathiformes > Syngnathidae > Nerophis > Nerophis ophidion. The sequence continues at coordinate 5,219,425 of NC_084624.1, forward strand.
CACGGGGGGCGCTGGCGTCTATCTCAGCTACAATCGGGCGGAAGGCGGGGCACACCCTGGACAAGTCACCACCTCATCACAGGGCCAACACAGATAGACAGACAACATTCACACACTAGGGACCATTTAGTGTTGCCAATCAACCTATCCCCAGGTGCATGTTTTTGGAGGTGGGAGGGGCCTATCCCCAGGTGCATGTCTTTGGAGGTGGGAGGGGCCTATCCCCAGGTGCATGTCTTTGGAAGTGGGAGGGGCCTATACCCTGGTGCATGTCTTTGGAGGTGGGAGGGGCCTATCCCCAGGTGCATGTCTATGGAGGTGGGAGGAAGCCGGAGAACCCGGAGGGAACCCACGCAGTCACGGGGAGAACATGCAAACCCCACACAGAAAGATCCCGAGCCTGGATTTGAACCCAGGACTGCAGGACCTTCGTATTGTGAGGCAGACGCACTAACCCCTCTGCCACCGTGAAGCCCCACTTTGCAACCTTGCTCTATCTAAAGGCCTACTGCAGGGGTCGGGAACCTTTTTGGCTGAGAGAGCCAAGAAGCCAAATATTTTAAAATGTATTCCCGTAGGAGCCATATAATATTTGTTTTAACACTCAACACAACAAAACACGTGCATTTTCAAGAATTACCAACATTTCTAGCCCTGCACTCTTCAGCATCTACATGCTGCCACTAGGTGACATCATATGCAAATACGGTGTTAGATTTCACTGTTATGCTGATGACACCCAACTCTACATGCCCCTAAAGATGACCAACATGCCGCAATTGTAGTCAGCTGGAGGCGTGTCTTAATGAAATTAAACAATGGATATCCGGTAACTTTTTGCAACTTAACGTCAAAAAAACGGAAATGCTGATTATCGGTCCTGCTAGACACCGACCTCTATTTAATAATACAACTTTAACATTTGACAACCAAATAATAAAACAAGGTGACTCTGTAAAAAATCTGGGTATTATCTTTGACCCAACTCTCTCCTTTGAGTCACACATTAAAAGCGTCACTAAAACGGCCTTCTTTCATCTCCGTAATATCGCTAAAATTCGCTCCATTCTGTCCACTAAAGACGCTGAGATCATTATCCATGCGTTTGTTACGTCTCGTCTCGACTACTGTAACGTATTATTTTCGGGTCTCCCCATGTCTAGCATTAAAAGATTACAGTTGGTACAAAATGCGGCTGCTAGACTTTTGACAAGAACAAGAAAGTTTGATCATACAAAGGTTTTTTGTAGAGAATAAATGATGAAAAAAAACTTAATTGAACAGTTTAAAAGAGGAGAAAACAGGAAAAAAATGAAAATTTTATTTTGAAACATAGTTTATCTTCAATTTCGACTCTTTAAAATTCAAAATTCAACCAAAGAGAAGAAGAGAAAAACTAGCTAATTCAAATCTTTTTGAAAAAATTTTAAAATAATTTATGGAACATCATTATTTTTCCTGATTAAGATGAATTTTACAATTTTGCTGACATGTTTTAAATAGGTTAAAATCCAATCTGCACTTTGTTAGAATATATAACAAATTGGACCGAGCTATATGTCTAACAAAGACAAATTAGTTCTTCTAGATTTTCCAGAACAAAAATAAAAAAAAAAAATTCAAAAGACTTTAAAATAAGATTTAAATTCGATTCTAAAGTTGTTCTAGATTTGCCAGGATACGTTTTTTGAATTTTAATCATGAAGAAATATTTCACGAATATTCTTTATCGAAAAAACAGAAGTTAAAATGAAGAATTAAATTAAAATGTATTTATTATTCTTTACAATAATAAAAAAAAAAGAACATTGATTTAAATTGTCAGGAAAGAAGAGGAAGGAATTTAAAAGGTAAAAAGGTATATGTGTTTAAAAATCCTAAAATCATTTTTAAGCTTGTATTTTTTTTCTCTAAATTTGTCTTTCTGAAAGTTATAAGAAGCAAAGTAAAAACATTAATGAATTTATTTAAACAAGTGAAGACCAAGTCTTTAACATTTTTTCTTGGATTTTCAAATTCTATTTGAGTTTTGTCTCTCTTAGAATTAAAAATGTTGAGTAAAGCGAGACCAGCTTGCTAGTAAATAAATACAATTTAAAAAATTGAGGCAGCTCACTGGTAAGTGCTGCTATTTGAGCTATTTTTAGAGCAGGCCAGCGGGCGACTCATCTGGTCCTTACGGGCACCGCGTTGGTGACCCCTGGCTTAGAGTGTCCGGCCTGAGATTGGTAGGTTGTCGGTTCAAACCCCGGACGAGTCATACCAAAGACGACAAAAAATGGGACCCGTTACCTCCCTGCTTGGCACTCAGCATCAAGGCTTAGAATCACCCCAAAATGATCCCCAGGCGTGGCCACCGTCGCTGCTCACTGCTCCCCTCACCTCCCAGGGGGTGTACAAGTGGATGGGTCAAATGCAGAGAATAAATCCGCCACCCCTCGCGTGTGTTTGGACAATCATTGCTACTTTAACTTTAAAACAAAGTGACGTCGGTCCAACTCTTGCATGAGAAAAACGGATCCCAAAGAGCCAGGCGGATTATCGTCGCAAGTTCGCCTGCGAGGTGGCGGCAAAGAGCAAACTTGCTTTAATTGAGACACAGAGGAGAGCGGGCTAATGAACATCTAATTAATGCAACTCCCAGCTCGCCCCTGAGCAGACTGTGGATGCATTAAAGCCTCTCTTCGCTCCACACAAGTACACATCTTCTACTTTCTTTTGCTGCACTTTTGTTTTTAAAGATAAGCAACACATTTTAAAGAGAAGCAGTCTTCACAATCTTTGCACAAACCAGCGTGAGCGCGTCGTTCGTAACAATTAGGCAGCCGGGGACGCCCTAAGTGCTCCTCTGATGGCCGCAGGAATGCGGCGATAAAACGGACGTGTCTGTTTGTTCAGGGGTGCCCACACTTTTTCTGCAGGCGAGCTACTTTTCAATTGACCAACTCGAGGGGATCTACCTCATTTATATATATCATTTATATTTATTTATTTATGAAAGAGACATTTTTGTAAACAAGTTAAATGTGTTTAATGATAATACAAGCATGTGTAACACATATAGATGTCTTTCTTTCACAAAGACAAGAATATAAGTTGGTGTATTACCTGATTCTGATGACTTGCATTGATTGGAATCAGACAGTAATGATGATAACGCCCACATTTTCAAATGGAGGAGAAAAAAAGTTGTCCTTTCTGTACAATACCACATGAAAGTGGTTGGTTTTTGGCATCTAATTCATCCAACTTCCATACACTTTACAAGAAAAACATTGGCGGCAAATTCCGTAGCTTGCTTGATTGACATTCACGGTACCCGAGGGTCTTGTGAGATGACGCTGGCTGCTGCCAGTTCATTATTATGAACAAATGACAGAGAGGAAGGCGAGAAACACTTTTTATTTCAACAGACTTTCGCGCCGTCCCTTCCGTCAAAACTCTAAAGGCCGACTGCACATTTCCTATCTTCACAATAAAAGCCCTGCTTCATGCTGCCTGCGCTAACAAAATAAGAGTCTCGGAAAGCTGGCGTGCACATCACTTGTGCACGCCAGCTTTCTGAGGGATCGCTTGTGCACGCCAGTTTTCCCAGACTCTGTATTTATTTAGCGCAGGCAGCATGAAGCAGGGCTTTTATTGTGAAGATAGGAAATGTGCAGTCGGCCTTTAGAGTTTTGACGGAGAGTCTGTTGGAATAAAAAGTGTTTCTCGCCTTCCTCTCGGTCATATTTTCATAATAATGATCTTGCAGCAGCCAGCATCATCTCACAAGACCCTCCGGTACCGTGAATGTCATTTAAGTGACGTCTTGGTGAAGATTGATGATCACTCATTTTTAGGTCTATTTTTTTTTAAAAGCCTGGCTGGAGATCGACTGACACACCCCCCGCGGTCGACTGGTAGCTCGCGATCGACGTAATGGGCACCCCTGCATTTGTTTCTCCGCCTGACTGATCGTTCCGTTCCCGTCGCACCGATGGAAGGAGAGAACAAACCCGCAGAGAAGCGGCAACATTGTGCTTCCCGAACACACTCGACTGAGCATCGCAGAGAAGTTTGGATTTGGTCCACTGAGCATCAGTGTTGCAAGTTTCCTCAGCAGGTTGAAACATGTGCAAAACAAACAATAGACAGCAATTAGGACTAAGAAGAAGTGTCCTTGTAGATCGCTGTTGTGCATTAAGATGAAAGTGTTTGTTTGCACAGGACATAACATTGGGTAAAACTGTACACACACACACACATATATATATATATATATATACAAACCCCGTTTCCATATGAGTTGGGAAATTGTGTTAGATGTAAATATAAACAGAATACAATGATTTGCAAATTCTTTTCAACCCATATTCAGTTGAATATGCTACAAAGACAACATATTAACTTAGAATGTCATGGCTGCGACACGTGCCAAAGTAGTTGGGAAAGGGCATGTTCACCACTGTGTTGCATCCCCTTTTCTTTTAACAACACTCAATAAACGTTTGGGAACTGAGGGAGCTAATTGTTGAAGCTTTGAAAGTGGAATTCTTTCCCGTTCTTGTTTTATGTAGAGCTTCAGTCGTTCAACAGTCCAGGGTCTCCTCTGTCGTATTTTACGCTTCATAATGCGCCACACATTTTCCATGGGAGACAGGTCTGGACTGCGGGCGGGCCAGGAAAGTACCCGCACTCTTTTTTTTACGAAGTCACGCTGTTGTAACATATGCTGAATGTGGTTTGGCATTGTCTTGTTGAAATAAGCAGGGGCGTCCATGATGGCGGCATTTGTTGTTCCAAAACCTGTATGTACCTTTCAGCATTAATGGTGCCTTCACAGATGTGTAAGTTACCCATGCCTTGGGCACTAATGCACCCCCATACCGTCACAGATGCTGGCTTTTCAACTTTGCGTCAATAACAGTCTGGATGGTTTGCTTCCCCTTTCGTCCAGATGACACAATGTCGAATATTTCCAAAAACAATTTGAAATGTGGATTCGTCAGACCACAGAACACTTTTCCACTTTGCATCAGTCCATCTTAGATGATCTCGGGCCCAGAGAAGCCGGCGGCGTTTCTGGATGTTGTTGATAAATGGCTTTCGTCTTGCATAGTTGAGCTTTAACTTGCACTTACAGATGTAGTGACGAACTGTATATAGTAAGAGCCATATAATACATTTAACACTGAACACAACTTAACGCATATATTTTTAAGCGCCCCCTAGGAAGGAAAGAAAAACAGACTGCTTGTAACTTCCGTTAGGAATGTCGTAGAGACATGAAACAAAATCCTCTATGTAGAACTGACTTAGACCTAGATCCCCCATTAGAAACCTCTATACCTAAAATCAACAGGAAGTTGGCAAAAACCCCTTCAAAACAAAATTTTCGCAAAAAATGCATTTTTTGCCTCTTTCAGCTGTAATTTGACCCTCTTAAAAATACTTCAAAACTCACCAAACTTGGCACACACATCAGTACTGGCAGAAATTGCGATCTAATGAAAAAAAAAAAAAAAAAAAAACTCAAAATTGCGCTCTTGCGCAATTTTTGAATAAAACACAGAAAAAACTGCTTCTAGGAAGAAAACACAGACAAAACTGCTTGTAACTTCCGGTAGGAATGCCGTAAAGACATGAAACAAAAACTTCTATGTAGGTCTCACTTAGACCTACATTTAGATAACTGACATCCTTTGGCAAAAATCAACAGGAAGTTAAAAATTACCCCTTCAAAATAAAAGTTTTGTAAAAACCCGTCACCTTTTTCAAACGTAAACTCCTCCCAGTGCGTTTGTCGTTTTGGCTTCAAACTCGCACAGGAGAGAGATTGAACCCTTTTGATTAAAACTGTCCAACAAAGTTTTGATTACTGGTCCGGTTTGGATTTTACGCGCCTTCAAAGAACCCCTACGCAAAGTTTCCTAAAAAATGTCATTTTTGCCTCTTTAAACTGTAATTTGACCCCCTTAAAATGCTTCAAAGGGCAATTTAAAGCTCTACTATGCCAAGTGAAAGCCATTTATCAACAACATCCAGAAACGCTGATCTATAATTTGACCCCCTTAACATGCTTCAAAACTCAACAAATTTTACACACACATCAGGACTGGCGAAAATTGCCATCTAATAAAAAACCAAACCCCAAAAGTCAAAATTGCGCTCCAGCGCCCCCTAGGATAAAAAACAGACAAAACTGCTTGTAACTTCTGTTAGGAATGTCGTAGAGACATGAAACAAATACCTCTATGTAGTTTTGACTTAGACCAGGGCTTGGCAGCGGCCAAAGGCGGACCCGACCAACGCTGCTTGCTGGGTGTGAGTTTTCCCTGCCCTTATGTGGGCCTACCGAGGATGTCGTAGTGGTTTGTGTTGTGGTTTGTGCAGCCCTTTGAGACACTAGTGATTTAGGGCTATATAAGTAAACATTGATTGATTGATAAGTAAGACCAACATTTCATGTCTCTTATTCTTTCTAAAAGCATTGTTATTCTGAAACTAAATGTGGAGGCTGTGTGGCCTGCGGGCCTGCAGCGAAGCAGGTTGTTGCCAGGACCGGCCTCGAAATCAGCGACAGGTGCGTAGATGGCCCAGCTGGGCCTGGTTATCTAATCACCTGTCGCTCTGTTTATAAGCAGCAGCTAGGAGGAGAGACGGGGTCGGGGCTGGAGCCAGAGTGCGAGCGAGAACGAAAGAGAGAAAGACAAATGCTGGAAAGCAACTGAGAGACTTACTGAAAAATAAAACAATATTGTAACCCTGAAACAGGCTCTCATGTCGGTGCCTGGTGGTCTGAAGAACCCCAGGAGGGCAAGCCCCATACTAACAAATAATGAATAACTTACTTCTTACCATTAACGCAACTTCTTGAACATAAAAATGCCTGAGAATGTTTCATATTTTGAACGTTATTTTTCATTCATTACAAGTCGAATTATTCTTTACTTATCGTAATAAGCAGCGACAGCTCAGATTTATCCAAGAGCCGGATGCGGTCATCTGGCTCACGAGCCATAGGTTCTCTACCCCTGCTCTACAACCTGTCGTCACGTCCGCATTTCCTCCATACAAACAGCGTGCAGGCCCACTGGCATAATTATTACACACACATAAGTGAATGCAAGGCATACTTGGTCAACAGCCATACAGGTCACACAGAGGGTGGCCGTATAAAACAACTTTAACACCGTTACAAATATGCGCCACACTGTGAACTCACACCAAACAAGAATGACAAACACATTTCGGGAGAACATCCGCACTGTAACACAACAAACACAACAGAACAAATACCCAGAACCCCTTGCAGCACTAACTCTTTCGGGACGCTACAATATATTTTGATATTTACCTCAGAATACTGCAAATAGAAAAGAGACATTAAATTTGTATTTAAAGTTTTTTTGATATGCCATTGATATTTTTTAATTATTATTATTTGAAACTCGATTTTGCATGTCACAATAAAGTTATATAAGCCTTGCTGGTTCAATGTTCAATGCCAAACTTGTTTGGCTCTCTATTAAAAGGTTACTTTGTTCAACCTTGCCCCGCGGCTTTGTTCGGTTTTAAATTTTGGCCCACTCTGTATTTGAGTTTGACACCCTTGCACTAAACTGTGACTTGAATAAACCCCAAAAAAACTTACGTGGCAAGAAAAGAGCAGCATGAACTATGACCTGGACATAGTACTCAGAGTGTCAAGAGTTTAGAGCATGTATGTGATCTCACCAGGCTGACTGCCTGGCAACCACAGGCTTAAATGGTGGGGACGTGATTAACAACAGGTGCGTGAGTCCAAATGAAACAGATGCGTGACACCAGGACAGGTGAAAACTAATGCTACCTCTACTCACTTCATGCCATGCTACCTCTATCACTCATGCCGATCCATAGTTTTGCTTCTTGTCATGCCACGCTGCTTGTTCCATAGTTCCATGCCAAGTCACTTTTTGTTTATTGTTCACAGTTTCTGCCTTTGTGCAAGTTTTGTTTCATTAGTCAAGTTTGTTCTCCGCCATTATGCCAAATACTCTTTTTGAAGCATTTTACGAACTCTCTTTGAACTATTTTATGGGACTCTCTTTGAACTATTTTATGGGACTCTTTTTGAACTATTTGACAAACTCTCTTCGAACGGTTCGGTAACCGAAAGCAACGCTGTTTACGACCCACTTCCCTTAGGAAGAAGCTGTAGGAAGGAGGGGGGGGGGAAACGTCAAATAAAGAAGGAGTACAATCTTTGGGCGGAGCGTGGTGCAGGACTGTACAGAAAGTACAATGGCCATCAATAAAGTACTATCTATCTATCTATCTATCTATCTATCTATCTATCTATCTATCTATCTATCTATCTATCTATCTATCTATCTATCTATCTGTCTCTCCTCAGATCTGAGTCCAAATTTAATTCTGTCTCTGTTTGATTCTTTGCCTTTTGTCTTGTTTAATAGATGTCATCAGTGTTTGAACCTGACAATTATTGATAAGTGTGCAACTCTTTAAATTCTGCATATAAATAACTTTTTTCGAGCCTTTAAAATTTCAGATTGAACTTCACTCACGTCTTGTTTACCTGTTATGACAAAAAAGCCTGTAAAGGTTCTGCATGTAACTCGACAGGTGTGGCCTTAAAAGCTCCTTCAAAAGATGGATAGTTCTCAACGTACAACAAACAACATGATGGAACACGTAACTCAAAGCTTTATTTATCAGAAATGTGGGAAAACTGTTGTTCTTACCTTGAGTGGCGATGTAGTGATTTGGTCTGTGGTAGCCCTAGAAAAGAAATGACATTTATATCAATAAAGGGGAAAATTGTATACTTACATGTGTATAACTATATACATATATATGTATATATATATGTATAAATAACTACAGATATATAAATATATGAGCAAAAAGCGGTGCTTTTGTTAGCTACTGTGCTAATTGCTCATTTGTGTGCTTATATTTGTTTTCTTTATGATTTAAAACTTCATTGTTACATAACATGTAATGGTGCTTCTTTGGTTAAAATTTTGCATGGATTATATTTTAAAGACCATCTGCAAGTTGCTTCCTGTCATCTCTTCAGGATGCGCTGGTTTTTTTTTACGTGCCTCCACTTCGACTGTGTCTTCTCCCCCGTCAGTCATGTAGTATTCTTTAGCGGTTCCATATCCTTATTAATATTGATACTGTTGTTGAGATTATTAATTTTTGTTTGACTATTTCGGGTTGTTTTGTGTCATGTTATTTATAACTATATACGTATATATATATATATATATATAATTACAGATGTATAAATATGTATATACACATATGCATATATAAATACATACATACATATGTAAATATACATACACATGTATATGTATACATACATACAAATACATATATACATATGTATATATACATACATTTGTATATATACATACATACATACAAATACATATACCCATGCACATATATACATTTGTATATATACATACATATACATATAAACATGTACATATGTATATATACACATATATACAAACATACATATGTATATATACAAATATACATATGAATACATACATATACATATTTACAAACACACATACATATGTATATATACACATACATATATACATACATACATCATATACATATGTATATGTACATACATATACACAATCACACATATGTATATATACACGCATATCTATATATACAGACGTATATACGTATGTATATATACTATTTACATTTATACACACATACATATATATATATGTGTGTATGTATATACATGATATATACACATACATGTATATATATATACATATACATATATATATATATATATATGTATATATATACATATATACATATATGTATGTATGTATATATATATATATATATATACACATACATATATATACATATATATACACATATACAAATATATATACATATCTATTCATATATATGTATATATACATACATAAATGTATGTATATATACATATACATACATATATATATGTATATATACATATACATATATACATATATATATATACATATATACATATACATATATATACATATATACATATATATACATATATACATATATATATATACATATATATATATATATATATATATATATATATATATATATATATATATATATATATATATATATATATACATATATACATCTGTGTGTGTGTATAAATGTACACTCTGTAATATACACTCTCTTGGACATAACATTAGATAGTGAAGTGAATTTTATTCATATAGCGCTTTTCTCTAGTGACTCAAATCGGTTTACAAAGTGAAACCCATTCTAAGTTCCATTTAAACAAGCGTGGGTGGCACTGCGAGCAGCGGGGTAAAGTTTCTTGCCTGAGGACACAATGGCAGTGACTAGAACGGCGGAAGCGGGGATCGAACCTGCAACCCTCAAGCTGCTGGCACACTACTTTCTGGCACTTGATACTTTCTCCGAATCATGTCCATTTAAAAAAAAAATTGTCTTATCGGAATAAAAACAAAGAAGCACAAATGTGAACAACTTAGCACACCCCAAAGTTACATAAAGAAGAAAAACCCTACAACTGCTGTTTTCCTCACCTGTACATTCAGGCAAGAAGATATTACTCCATTTCACAACCACGTCACCATTTGCAGTGACTAAAAACGGAGTTTGTTTGAACAAAAGGCCTTTTTAAGCCCCGGAAGCTGGCGATGAGCGTGTGAGGATGAAGAATGCGTAAGCAGGCGCACACCTCAGGAGCGAGCTGCCAAAGTGTCCATAATCCCTCAGATAGAACTAACAGCAGCCATCTTGGCCACAATGGTTTTGGAGTCTCACGGATTACTCTAATCCCTTCAAATTACGTTTGTCCAATACCTCGTCCCGTCCCCCGAGATGCCGGGCGGGAAACAAAACATCTGGAGGATTTAACGGCGCTTTGCCCCGTCATCCCTTCTCCACATCATCAACCCCCCCCCCAACTTCACCGCCGTCCTCCTCCCGCTGCTTATCTCACTCATATTCAATTTAAGTCGGACGCTGATGAGCACAGGCCCAGTGAAAGGGAAGCAGACACAAAGGCGTACTTCCCTTGCTCTCGTCCTCCATTTTTAATGACTTCTCTATCTGCGGCCCGAGTGGGACTTTTGTTTGTGCTTTCATGTTACCTCCTGGATTATAGGAGGGCTGTCGGCTGCACAAATGGACGCCTCCGACATTTGCAATAAAAGGAGGCGGCACACAAGTGTAAGCACGAGATCCAGTTGGAAAGCAAAGATCGGCAGAACGAATAAATAACCTGACGAAAATGGAGTTTTTGACGCCTTGCTTGTTCCTCTGAATATCTTTCACTGCTCTCTAAAGAGAGCGCCACCATATGTATATATATATATACGTATATATGTATATATATACATATATATGTATATATGTATATATATATATATATATATATATATATATATGTATATGTATATATATATACACATATATGTATATATACATATATATGTATATATATATGTATTTATACATATATATGTATATATATACGTATATATGTATATATACATATAAATATATAGATATACACACCCATATGTATATACGTACACATATACATATATGTAGAAATATAAATATATACATCTATATATATATTGTACATATATGTATACATATGAATGTATGTCTATATATACATATGTCTATACATGCATATATGTATGTATATATACGTATATATGTATACATACATATATGTATGTATACATATATATGTATATAAACATATATACATATAGGTGTCTACATGTAGATTTACATGTATGTATATGTGTATATAAATATATATATATATATATATATATACTTGTACATAAGTATACGTATATACATATGTATATATGCACAGACATATATTCATATTTATGTAAAATTACGTATTTATACATACATAAACACATATATATAGTAATATTTATGTATATTTATATACATATATAAACACACATATATATGCATATATATATATATATATATATACATACATATATATATGCATACATATATATATATATATATATATATATATATATATATATATATATATACATATACACATACACACACACATACACAACCATATAAGGGGTGGAATTTAATAAGATATGCTTCTTCCTACTCCTTTTTGAACATGTAAATATAACTGTTAATCTTAGTTCATACTAAAATGTAATCTGGTTTTCATGTCCGCAATAAAATAAAATGAACAGAAATGAAAATGGAAAAAAATAAATAAACAAATAAATATTAAAACATACATTTATTCATCTGGGTTCCTGACATGGTTCAGAGTTTGCCTGGAGGCTGTTGTTTGTATTTGCAGACAGAATTAACACAACATTTGCAAGGAGATCAAAAATGCAACAAGGTTCTTAAACTGTATCCTTCAAAGTGAAAGATGTTTTGTGACGTTGGTCGTCGTGGTTCCGTATGACAACACTTTGGATTAATATGTTCCAGGCTCCCTGCACATTCCTGGTATGAAACTAACATATGAAGTCACATCTGAACATTCTTCACTACAAGTGTAAAAAGAAGCTCAACAGTGTATGATACAAATAAGACTTGTAAAGGTGCTCAGTGACTCCAGTGTAGTCTGCTGCGGAATGTACGCAATTATTACAACTTATAAAGTCAGACGCATTGCGAAAATCCCATGAAACACTACATTTTGGCAAAATTTGTGCACAATGTTTACATTTTTCTTTCATGGCGCCCAACAATGACGACGAAAAAGTAGAGCTGCAATACCCGACTGACTAAATTTCGTGCGGGAACGCACATCTGTTTTGGTAAACTGACCTATCTCTGGTAATCTTGCAGTGAGCAGAGCGGTGCTTTTGTTAGATAATGTGCTAATTACTAATTATGTGTCCTTATAAATGTTTTATTATTATTTAAAACACCTCATTAATACATAACATGTAATAGTACTTCTTTGGTCAAAATTTTGCATGGATTATATTTCACAGACCCAACCACTGGTTCAGAAAAGGACGATCCCATTATTTGAGTTATTTTAACTTCACATTTTGTTTTATTTTTTTCAACCCAAATTTTGCATTTTATTATTTAACCAAAAAGTTGAGTTATGATAACTTAATGTTGGGCTATTCCCAACCAAACTATTAGCTTGAATTATTTAACCCAAAAGTTAAATTATGCTAACTTAATGTTGTTTGATTCATAACCCAACTTTTGGGTTGAATTTATTTAACACAAAACCTGAGTTTTGCTCACTACAATGTTGGGTTATTTTAAACCCAACTATTGGGTTGTGCAATTTAGCTCTGTGACCCAATAGTTGGTGTAAACGACTTATACCGTCGTCGCTAGGGTTCCATGGACCACTCAGGAAGGACATGATGGCTTGAGCAGGTTTGACTCTTGTTTATTTTTCAATAAACAAGAGTCAAGAAAGTTAAATTATGCTGACTTAATGTTGTTCTAAATATACATACTGACAATGACGACGAACAAGTAGAGCTGCAATACTTGACTGACTAAATTTTGTGCGAGAACGCACATCCGTTTTGGTAGGCTGACCTATCTCCAGTAATCTTGCAGTGAGTAGAGCGGTGCTTTTGTTAGATAATGTGCTAATTCCTAATTTTGTGTGCTTATATATATTTTTATTATTATTTAAAACACCTCATTAATACATAACATGTAATAGTACTTCTTTTGTCAAAATTTTGCATGGATTATATTTTACAGACCATCTGCAAGCCGCATACCGTATTTCCTTGAATTTCTGCCGGGTATATAGTATGCGTCTGACTAGAATTACTGCCGGGTCGAACTTGTTTCGCGAAATAATTAGCGCATCCTTGGCATTACTGCGGGCTCTGGATTAACGGCGGGTTAAACTCGTTTTGCAAAATATTATTTTTATTAGCACATTTCTACAATTTCCGCCGGGTCAAACTCGTCATGTCACGAGCGACACTTTCAATCATTTGAAATCGCATAAAGGGAAGAAGATTAAGAGCTATTCAGCAGGATTTAAGGTCAAAGATATTGAATATGCTAAAAAGAACATCAAGCAGCTATGTTTTATTAATATACCATAGCTGCGTGTGTCAAATATGAGTCATTAAATGACTCCCGCCTCCTGGTGGTAGAGGGCGCGAATGATCCTTCTTGCGACTACTCGGCTGCAGAAGAAGTGACAACAAGCAGCAAGAGTGAGCAGCCATCGTTTATGGAGGATTACATATCTAAAATAAAACCGTTTTCTAAACTGGACTTTCAACCGAAGCAGGAGGTAATAAAGGAAGATCTCCATGGAGACAGAGAGACTTTTAAAACTGAAGAAAGATAAGGAAGACTTCTATAAACAAGTTATTGATGCGTTTGATCAGAAGGAGCTGTACATGGACTTCATTTATAAGTAAAGGTAAGACCATAATAACGTTTATTTTTATTAAATGTGCTTTTCATGATGGTATCCTGACATCACACTCAAATTTATAAGCGCAGGCCTAAATTTACCGCATGCCTTTGGTAAGTGCCGGAGTGAGAGGAGGTTTTAAGTAAATACGGTAGGTTGATTGGCAACACTAAATGGTCCCTAGTGTGTGAATGTGAGTGTGAATGTTGTCTGTCTATCTGTGTTGGCCCTGTGACGAGGTGGCGACTTGTCCAGGGTGTACGCCGCCTTCCGTCCGATTGTAGCTGAGATAGGCTCCAGCGCCCCCCTGCGACCTCGAAGGGAATAAGCGGTAGAAAATGGATGGATCTTCAAGCCGCTTCCTGTCGTCTGTTTAGGATGCTCTGTTTTATTTACGTGCCTCCACTTCGACTGTGTCTTCTCCCCCGTCAGCCATGTAATATTCTTCAGCGCTTCCATATCCTTATTAGTATTGATACTGTTGTTGATATTATTTAATTTTTGTTTGACTATTTCGGGATGTGTGTCCCCTCAATTACTCTGTTGATTGCTATTCTGAATGTTGCTGGAATTGTGTTATTATTGTATTATTGCTTATCTAATTTTTTTTGACTGATGAATAAGAAACAAAAAAAAAAAAAAAAAAAAAGAAACATTTTCATGCACACTAAAAAATGCGGAGTTATCTTTATAACCCATTTTATTTGTATTATTATGAAGAGCAATAGTTTTTTGGGTTAAAAGGGTATTATTGTAACTGAATTTCTGGGTTTTCAGAACTATTAACCGTTTTTGGGTTGTTTTTCAATAAGTACAGCACTTTTGGGTAAAAGGCTTTTTTATTTATTTATTAAAAAGGTACTTTTTTCTTGAAGGGGAATTTTACTAAGGATTAATCTCATTAACATTATTTAAAATCACACATGAAAATATTTGAGCATGCTGTATAGAACTACTATAACCATAAATGCCAATTCTTGTAAAAAAAAAAAAAACCCACTAATATCTTGCTTTTGAGTAATATAATAATAGTATAATAAATAATTTTGGTTGTAGTTGTGTAGGAGTGGGACAAACCAGCAGTAATATTTATAGATTTTTAACCAACTGTGGAGAGGCGCAGCCGGCGAACGAGTAGCGGGGCAGGTCAGGCTGGAGCCCGGCCCAAGATGGCGGCAAGGAGGCAGAAAATGCGGCTGAGCGGAGAGGCGGGGCGTGCTGGCAGCTACCCTGCAATCTAATTCAGGTGCGTGGATCGCGCACCGGCACATGGTTAACATTTCTCCTCACTCTGCATAAAAGGGGAGAAGGAGGAGCGATCGGGGCAGAAGGAGTCGGAGAGCGGCAGCAGCGAAAGCAAAGAGCAGACGAGGACGACGACAACAGAGGTTGAAGAGCGGACCGTGAGCAACCCGGCGACGACTAAAGCTTTATTGAAAAATAAACAAGAGTCAAACCTGCTGAAGCGATCATGTCCTTCCTGAGTGGTCCATGGAACCCGAGCGACGACGGCGTAAGTCGTTTACACCAACTATTGGGTCACAGAGTTAAATTGCACAACCCAAAAGTTGGGTTTGAAATAACCCAATATTGTAGTGAGCAAAACTCAGCTTTTGTGTTAAATAAATTCAACCCAAAAGTTGGGTTATGAAACAAACAACATTAAGTTAGCATATTTTAACTTTTGGGTTAAATAATTCAAGCCGATAGTTTGGTTGGGAATAACCCAACATTAAGTTATCATAACTCAACGTTTTGGTTAAATAATTAAACGCAAAAGTTGGGTTGAAAAAAAAAAAAAAAAAATGTGAAGTTAAAATAACTCAAATAAGGGGATCGTCATTTTCTGAACCAGAAGGGTTATTTTTTTTAACCCCAATTTTTTTACTATGTGTTAAATCAGGCCCAAATTTAGAGAAAAAAATTTGTCTGGGGGGCCGGGATATATATTTTTAGGAAAACTAATACAAAACCTCACAATAAAGTCTGATTGAATGCTAAAAATGTTATGACGAACCTCCTTAAAAGCGTAATAGAATTTTTTTTTTTTTCTATGAACGATAAAACCCTGAATATTGAGAAGATATGAAGGTCAAACCCCCTCTCCATCGACATATTTTACAATCAAGCCAAATGCAACAAAAATAGCGAAATATGAAAGTGAAGGGTAAAAAAAAACAACATCTACAATCTCATATATGTGATATATCACTAAGCTTTAGAACTTTCTTGTAAAAATCTCCTTCCACGTCTGTTCCTGACACAAACATTTCAGGCTCTGGAAACACTCTGTGGAAACGCTCCCCGCCCACACTGCTTGGTGCCTCGTCTGACCTGCTGTGACTTACATTACCATAGTAACTAGTAGGGTTGTACGCTATACGAGTATTATTAGTATAGTACCACTATACTAATAAATCATATTCGGTACTATACCTCCTCTGAAAAGTACCGGTCCGCCACACCCTTTGATTTTTTTGTTAAAATAAAACCAATAATGCAATTTTTTCTAGTGTACAAACCCCATTTCCTTATGAGTTGGGAAATTGTGTTCGATGTAAATATAAACAGAATACAATGATTTGCAAATCCTTTTCAACCCATAATTAGTTGAATATGCTAGAAAGACAACATATTTGATGTTCAAACAAATAATCATTTACTTTAGAATTTGATGCCAGCAACAAGTGACAAAGAAGTTGGGGAAAGGTGGCAATAAATACTGCTAAAGTTGAGGAATGCTCATCAAACACTTATTTGGAACATCCCACAGGTGTGCAGGCTAATTGGGAACAGGTGGGTGCCATGATTGGGTATAAAAACAGCTTCCCCAAAAAAATGCTCAGTCTTTCACAAGAAAGGATGGGGCGAGGTACACCCCTTTGTCCACAACTGCGTGAGCAAATAGTCAAACAGTTTAAGAACAACCTTTCTCAAAGTGACATTGCGAGAAATTTAGGGATTTCAACATCTACGCTCCATAATATCATCAAAAGGTTCAGAGAATCTGGAGAAATCACGCCACGAAACCAACATTGAATGACTGTTACCTTCGATCCCTCAGACGGCACTGTATCAAAAACCGACATCAATCTCTAAAGGATATCACCACATGGGCTGAGGAACACTTCAGAAAACCACTGTCACTAAATACAGTTGGTCGCTACATCTGTAAGTGCAAGTTAAAACTCTACAATGCAAAGCGAAAGCCATTTATCAACAACATCCAGAAACGCCGCTGGCTTCTCTGGGCCCGAGATCATCTAAGATGGACTGATGCAAAGTGGAAAAGTGTTCTGTGGTCTGACGAGTCCACATTTCAAATTGTTTTTGGAAATATTCGACATCGTGTCATCCGGACCAAAGGGGAAGCGAACCATCCAGACTGTTATCGACGCAAAAGTTTAAAAGCCAGCATCTGTGATGGTATGGGGGTGCATTAGTGCCAGATTGAAAAATGTGGTCTCCAGGCCTTAATTTGCCTAGGTCCCAAATACCCTTCGAACTGTTCGTTTGCTAATTTCTGCTATGCTAACAGCTGCAATGCTAGCAACCTGTGATAATAGAGGATCTTATCCCGCTTCAATAGATGGTTGCTAAAGTGCAAAATGCTACACTTGCACGTTGCGGGCTGCACGCCGCCGCCCCCGGGGTCGCACTTTGTACGCCACTGTCCTAGAATATTAACAACATTAACACTGCGAGGCGCGTTTTCGTCATTTATCACTTTGGCAAGGCGATGAATCTCGTAAATGAGGAGAGCCTCAACATTTTAGGTTCCAGGGTTCTAAATGTCAACGCTAATTAGTAGCTTCAGGTCAGACTAGTGCCACGTTTTCCCGCCTTTAATATGCATGGCATATCTTTGCTTGGGGAAAAAAAAAGCACTTTAATTATTGTGCTGCGGTGTAACAAAGGCCTAACTGAACGTGTTTTGTTACAACACAATGGTAGATACACTATACTGCCAAAAGTATTTGGCCACCCATCCAAATGATGAGAATCTGGTGTCCTAATCAATCAATCAATGTTTACTTATATAGCCCTAAATCGCTAGTGTCTCAAAGGGCTGCACAAACCACTACCACAAACCA
Source organism: Nerophis ophidion (assembly GCF_033978795.1). Taxonomy (NCBI): domain Eukaryota; kingdom Metazoa; phylum Chordata; class Actinopteri; order Syngnathiformes; family Syngnathidae; genus Nerophis; species Nerophis ophidion. The sequence goes on from NC_084624.1 coordinate 5,237,983, forward strand.
CTACGACATCCTCGGTAGGCCCACATAAGGGCAAGGAAATCTCACACCCGGTGGGACGTCCGTGACAATGATGACTATGAGAACCTGGCCCGGCGTATAAAATCAAGCACTTAGACATGGAGACTGTTTCTACAAACATTTGTGAAAGAATTGGCCGCTTTCAGTGATTTCCAGAGTGGAACTGTCATAGGATGCCATACCTATGCAACAAATCCAGTCGTGAAATTTCCTCGCTCGTAAATATTCCAAAGTCAACTTATTATAAGAAAAGTAAAGAGTTTGGGGAACAATAGCAACTCAGCCACGTAAACTGACAGAGAGCATACTTGCCAACCTTGAGACCTCCGAATTCGGGAGATGGGGGGTGATTGTGGTCGATGGGAGCTGGGGATGGATATTGTAGCGTCACAGGAGAGTTAGTGCTGCAAGGGATTCTAGATATATGTGCTGTTGTGTCACGGTGCGGATGTTCTCCCGAAATGTCTTTGCTTGGGGTAAAAAAAAACACTTTAATTATTGTGCAGCGGTGTAACAAAGGCCTAACTGAACGTGTTTTGTTACAACACAATGGTAGATACACTATATTGCCAAAAGTATTTGGCCACCCATCCAAATGATGAGAATCCGGTGTCCTAATCAATCAATCAATGTTTACGTATATAGCCCTAAATCACTAGTGTCTCAAAGGGCTGCACAAAACACAACACAAACCACTACGACATCCTCGGTAGGCCCACATAAGTGATTGTGGTCAATGGGAGCTGGGGATGGATATTGTAGCGTCCCAGAAGAGTTAGTGCTGCAAGGGATCCTAGATATATGTGCTGTTGTGTTACGGTGCGGATGTTCTCCCGAAATGTCTTTGTCATTCTTTTTTGGTGTGGGTTCACAGTGTGGCGCAAATTCGTAACAGTCTTAAAGTTGTTTATACCGCCACCCTCAGTGTGACCTGTATGGCTGTTGACCAAGTATGCCTTGCATTCCCTTTGAGTGAGTGTAGAAGTGTCGCATACTACAAGACTTTGCCAGCACGTAGGTAAGCAATGTGGATGTCAAAGACACGGTCCTTTGAGGCTCGCCCTCAATATCGGAGTTTGTGTGGAAATCGGGAGAACACGTTCCTCGGGGGATTGGGAAGTATGTAAACCACGTTGTGGATCGTAGATTCATTCAGATCCGCACACAACGCTGTCAAGAGACATAAAAAACCTGCAAGTCACATAATCATTAAACTTTTAAAGTCGTAAATACGACCACCCTCAGTGTGACCTGTATGGCTGTCGACCAAGTATGACTTGCATTCACTTGTGTGTGTGTGTCATCTATGCACCTGTCGCTAATCTCTAAACCGGTTATGCCGCACCCTGCTTTGCTGCAGGCCTGCAGGCCTGCAGGCCACGCCCACCGCACTTAAATATCGGGTTTCACTATTTAAAGGCGCTTTGAGTCACTAGAACAAGGGTCACCAACCTTTTTGATACCAAAACCTAATTTTCGGCTACTGATTATTGCGAAGGGCTACCAGTTTGATACACACTTAAGTAAATGGCCAGAAATAGCCAATTTGCTCAATTTACCTTTAATAAATAAATATATATATATATAAAAAAAAAGGGTATTTCTGTCTGTGATTCCGTCGTAAAATGTTTTTCCTTTTACGGAAGGGTTTTTTGTAGGGAGAAAATTATGAAAAAAACATTTAAAAGAGGAGGAAACATGAAAAAAATGAAAATAAAATTTTGAAACATAGTTTATCTCCAATTTCGACTCTTTAAAATTCTAAATTCAACCAAAAAATAGGAAGAGAAAAAATACCTAATTCAAATCTTTTTGAAAAAATTAAAAAAATAATTTATGGAACATCATTAGTAATTTTTCCTGTTTAAAATTAATTTTAGAATTTTGATGACATGTTTTAAATAGGTTAAAATCCAATCTGCACTTTTTTTTAATTAATATATAACAAATTGGACCAAGCTATATTTCTAACAAAGACAAATCATTATTTCTTCTAGATTTTCCAGAACAAAAATGTTAAAATAAATTCAAAAGACTTTGAAATAAGATTTAAATTTGATTCTACAGATTTTCTAGATTTGCCAGATTTTTTTTTTTTAATTTTAACCATAATAGGTTTTGAAGAAATATTTCACAAATAGGCGGCATAGCTCGGTTGGTAGAGCGGCCGTGCCAGCAACTTAAAGGGTTGCAGGTTCGATTCCCGCTTCCGCCATCCTAGTCACTGCCGTTGTGTCCTTGGGCAAGACACTTTACCCACCTGCTCCCAGTGCCACCCACACTGGTTTAAATGTAACTTAGATATTGGGTTTCATTCTGTAAAGCGCTTTGAGTCACTTGAGAAAAGCGCTATATAAATATAATTCACTTCACTTCTTTGTCAAAAAACAGAAGCTAAAATGAAGAATTAAATTAGAAAATATTTATATTCTTTACAGTAAAATTTTTTTTTTTACTTAAACATTGATTTAAATTGTCAGGAAAGAAGAGGAAGGAATTTAAAAGGTAAAAAGATAAATGTGTTTAAAAATACTAATATCATTTTTAAGGTTGCTTTTTTTCTCTAAAATTGTCTTTCGGAAAGTTCTAAGAAGCAAAGTAAAAAAAAAAAATGAATTTATTTAAACAAGTGAAGACCAAGTCTTTAAAATATTTTCTTGGATTTTCCAATTCTATTTGAGTTTTGTCTCTCTTAGAATTAAAAATGTCGAGCAATGCGAGACCAGCTTGCTAGTAAATAAATACAATTTATAAAATAGAGGCAGCTCACTGGTAAGTGCTGCTATTTGAGCTATTTTTAGAACAGGCCAGCGGGCGACTCATCTGGTCCTTACAGGCAACCTGGTGACCCCTGCACTAGAGAAAAGCGCTATATAAATATAATTCACTTCACTTCGTCAAAAAACAGAAGCTAAAATGAAGAATTGAATTAAAAATTATTTATTATTCTTTACAATAAAAAAAAAAATACTTAAACATTAATTTAAATTGTCAGGAAAGAAGAGGAAAGAATTTAAAAGGTAAAAAGATGAATGTGTTTAAAAATACTAAAATCATTTTTAAGGTTGCCTTTTTTCTCTAAAATTGTCTTTCGGAAAGTTATAAGAAGCAAAGTAAAAAAAATAAATGACTTTATTTAAACAAGTGAAGACCAAGTCTTTAAAATATTTTCTTGGATTTTCAAATTCTATTTGAGTTTTGTCTCTCTTAGAATTAAAAATGAGACCAGCTTGCTAGTAAATAAATACAATTTAAAAAATTGAGGCAGCTCACTGGTAAGTGCTGCTATTTGAGCTATTTTTAGAACAGGCCAGCGGGCGACTCATCTGGTCCTTACGGGCGACCTGGTGACCCCTGCACTAGAGAAAAGCGCTATATAAATATAATTCACTTCACTTCACTTCTTCGTCAAAAAACAGAAGCTAAAATGAAGAATTAAATTAAAAATGATTTATTATTCTTTACAATAAAAATTTTTATTTACTTAAACATTGATTTAAATTGTCAGAAAAGAAGAGGAAGGAACTTAAAAGGTAAAAACCTAAATGTGTTTAAAAATACTAAAATAATTTTTAAGTTTGAATTTTTTCTCTAAAATTGTCTATTCCAAAAGTTATAAGAAGCAAAGTAAAAAAAATAAATGACTTTATTTAAACAAGTGAAGACCATGTCTTTAAAATATTTTCTTGGATTTTCAAATTCTATTTGAATTTTGTCTCTCTTAGAATTAAAAATGCAGAGCAAAGCGAGACCAGTTTGCTAGTAAATAAATACAATTTAAAAAATTGAGGCAGCTCACTGGTAAGTGCTGCTATTTGAGCTATTTTTAGAACAGGCCAGCGGGCGACTCATCTGGTCCTTACGGGCGACCTGGTGACCCCTGCACTAGAGAAAAGCGCTATATAAATATAATTCACTTCACTTCACTTCTCTGTCAAAAACCAGAAGCTAAAATGAAGAATTAAATTAAAAATTATTTATTATTCTTTACAATAAAAAAAATAAATTTACTTAAACATTGATTTAAATTGTCAGGAAAGAAGAGGAAGGAACTTAAAAGGTAAAAAGATAAATGTGTTTAAAAATACTAAAATCATTTTTAAGGTTGCATTTTTTCTCTAAAAATTGTCTTTCTGAAAGTTATAAGAAGCAAAGTAAAAAAATAAATGAATTTATTTAAACAAGTGAAGACCAAGTCTTTAAAATATTTTCTTGGATTTTCAAATTCTATTTGAGTTTTGTCTCTCTTAGAATTAAAAATGAGACCACCTTGCTAGTAAATAAATACAATTTAAAAAATTGAGGCAGCTCACTGGTAAGTGCTGCTATTTGAGCTATTTTTAGAACAGGCCAGCGGGCGACTCATCTGGTCCTTACGGGCGACCTGGTGCCCGCTGGCACTGTGTTGGTGACCCCTGCACTAGAGAAAAGCGCTATATAAATATAATTCACTTCACTTCTTCGTCAAAAAACAGAAGCTAAAATGAAGAATTAAATTAAAAAGTATTTATTATTCTTTACAATAATAAAAAAAAAAAAACTTGAACATTGATTTAAATTGTCAGAAAAGAAGAGGAAGGAATTTAAAAGGTAAAAAGGTATATGTGTTTAAAAATACTAAAATCATTTTTAAGGTTGAATTTTTTCTCTAAAATCGTCTTTCGGAAAGTTATAAGAAGCAAATTAAAAAAATAAATGACTTTATTTAAACAAGTGAAGACCAAGTCTTAAAATATTTTCTTGGATTTTCAAATTCTATTTGAGTTTTGTCTCTCTTAGAATTAAAAGCGAGACCAGCTTGCTAGTAAATAAATACAATTTAAAAAATTGAGGCAGCTCACTGGTAAGTGCTGCTATTTGAGCTATTTTTTAGAACAGGCCAGCGGGCGACTCATCTGGTCCTTACGGGCGACCTGGTGACCCCTGCACTAGAGAAAAGCGCTGTGTAAACATCACTCACTTCACGTCACTATGAACATCATCAGTATCATCATCAGTATCATCTCCTGGTGGCTGTGCAGTTTTGCGGCGTGAGGCAATAACAAACGCAGCAGGAGCGTTGGGAGTTTATCGGGCGAGGCGGGAGTTTTGATGCGTTAAAGAACTTGCGAGGGAGTAAAAAACATCATTACCCATATGTCTGCATTCATGAGCACTTGAGAAGTAGTGTGTGTGTGTGGAGGGGGCGTGGTGGGTGGTCCCTCTCCAATCAAGGCACTTTTTTTTCCAATGCATGTGTTCTCTGGAAATGAGCGAGCTGTGTATTGCCAGACGTGTAATGGACTATAAAACCAATGGCGGCCAAGGTAAATAATTTAAGCCGCCCGCATTTAGCGCGGCTCACCTTGCATTATGGACTGATGTTTGAGGGGTGTAACAAGACGTTACAAATGACCACATTAACGGGGCGGGGGGAGCACTTATGGAGGCAGGTACGTCAGCAGGCTATTAGCCTTGGAGGAAAAGCATCTGCTTCCAAGGCCGTCGCAGTAAATCAGGTCGGACCAGTAAGTGAGTTAGAACTGTTTTTTTTTTTTTCCGGAGCAGCGTTAAGGCATGCGGGGGACACCTGAGTGCGTGTGCGCGCTGACGGTTAACGCCAGAGCGGATGTACGGCGGCTTGAAGAAGGATGATGGGAAGCCGAGAGGCAGTCGATTGAAGCGCGGGACTCCACCGAACATCCCAGAATAAGCTAGTCCGGTTACTTCTAGACCTCCACCTCAATCCAACCCACTTCTCCAAAGTGGGCTGGCTCAGGGTGGAGGACAGAGTAAAACAACTTGCACTGAGCCTGGTTTATAAAATTTATAAAATCCGCTACACCTCCCTGACACCGAAGTACATGTCAAACTGCTTCCTTATGACCGCCATAACCACAAACCACGTCAAACCCAGATTCCGATCCAACAAAGGTCTTGACTCATTCTCCTTCTATGCCACATCAATGTGGAATGCACTCCCAACAGGTATAAAAGTAAGTGCATCTCTATATTCCTTCAAAACCGCTCTAAAACAACACCTCCAGGCAACTCCAACCTTTTACTAATACCCTCCTCCATTCACATCCCATCTCCCCGGATTATAAATAACCTTATGTAAATATATAAATGTACTTCTAATGTAAGGGGTTATGAACATCCCACAGGTGTGCAGGCTAATTGGGAACAGGTGGGTGCCATGATTGGGTATAAAAACAGCTTCCCCCCAAAAATGCTCAGTCTTTCACAAGAAAGGATGGGGCGAGGTACACCCCTTTGTCCACAACTGCGTGAGCAAATAGTCAAACAGTTTAAGAACAACCTTTCTCAAAGTGCAATTGCAAGAAATTTAGGGATTTCAACATCTACGCTCCATAATATCATCAAAAGGTTCAGAGAATCTGGAGAAATCACTCCACGTAAGCGGCATGGCCGGAAACCAACATTGAATGACCGTGACTTTCGATCCCTCGGACGGCACTGTATCAAAAACCAACATCAATCTCTAAAGGATATCACCACATGGACTCAGGAACACTTCAGAAAACCACTGTCACTAAATACAGTTCATCGCTACATCTGTAAGTGGAAGTTAAAGCTCTACAATGCAAAGCGAAAGCCATTTATCAACAACATCCAGAAATGCCGCTGGTTTCTCTGGGCCCGAGATCATCTAAGATGGACTGATGCAAAGTGGAAAAGTGTTCTGTGGTCTGACGAGTCCACATTTCAAATTGTTTTTGGAAATATTCGACATCGTGTCATCCGGACCAAAGGGGAAGATCCAGACTGTTATTGACGCAAAGTTCAAAAGCCAGCATCTGTGATGGTATGGGGTTGCATTAGTGCCCAAGGCATGGGTAACTTACACATCTGTGAAGGCACCATTAATGCTGAAAGGTACATACAGGTTTTGGAACAACATATGCTGCGATCGTTCATGGACGCCCCTGCTTATTTCAGCAAGACAATGCCAAGCCACATTCAGCACGTGTTACAACAGCGTGGCTTCGTAAAAAAAGAGTGCGGGTACTTTCCTGGCCCGCCTGCAGTCCAGACCTGTCTCCCATGGAAAATGTGTGGCGCATTATGAAGCGTAAAATACGACAGCGGAGACCCCGGACTGTTGAACGACTGAAGCTCTACATAAAACAAGAATGGGAAAGAATTCCACTTTCAAAGCTTCAACAATTACTTTCCTCAGTTCCCAAATGTTTATTGAGTGTTGTTAAAAGAAAAGGTGATGATCTCGGGCCC
>NC_084624.1:5250236-5302736 GCF_033978795.1 Nerophis ophidion
TTTGTTACCACTGTTGAACCCACGCCAGGAAACCAACCAAAAAAAAGAGCAGAAAACGAAACAACATCATCTGGTACAACCCGCCATTCAGCAAAAATGTCTCAACTAATATCGGCCACAAGCTCCTCACTCTGATCGACAAACACTTCCCCAAAGGCAACACCCTAAGAAAAATATTCAACAAGAACAACATTAGCTGTATGAATAACATACAACAAATCATATCAAACCACAACAAAGCAATTGCAAAAGGACTGGCTACCCCCAGACTAAACGACTCTGAAACCAATAAGGAATGTAACTGTCGCAAGAAACCTGATTGCCCTCTCAACGGAGGGTGCTTACAAACATCAGTCGTTTACCAAACAAAGGTAACACGCAAGGACGTTAACACATCCGACATGTACGTAGGATTAACCGAAGGAGCGTTCAAAACCAGATGGAATAATCACAACACCTCCTTTAGAAACAAGACCTTGCGGAATTCTACAGAACTCAGCAAGCACATTTGGAACCTCAAAGACAATAATGTTGAATATTCAATAACATGGCAAATTCTTGCATCCAGCACACCTTACAACAGTGGTAATAAAAAATGCAACCTATGCTTGAAAGAGAAACTGTTTATCATATATCATCCAGACCTGTCATCCCTCAACAAGCGCAGTGAAATCATTTCAACATGCCACCACAGACGGAAACACCTCCTAGGTAAACACATGAGCCAATCACCACGCCCCTACACCTGCCTGTACCCACCCACTCTGTGCCCTATATAAACCATTGTATGTGAATGCTTCCATTAAAATCTAATGATTGAGGGAACCACTCATGAAACAGTTCTGTAGAGATGAAGTAGTCTTGTGATTTTTCCCACACCTACCTATATATATATATATATATATATATATATATATATATACATATACCAGGGGTGTCCAAAGTGCGGTCCGGGGCCCATTTGAGGCCCGCAGCTAATCGTTTACCGGCCCGCCACACATTCTGCAAAAATTGCAAATATAAAAAATAAAAACATTAAAAAAAAAGTGGAATGAGGTGAAATCTAATGAGAAAAAGTGACACAAAGCTGCCATGCAGGCAGTTTTTTTTAAACTTTTGTCTTTATTTTCTTTTTTTTTCCATTGCTCAAAAAAAAAAGGACCAAAAAATCTAAGTTATAAGGTATTATTACTTAAAAATTACCACTTTGAAATGTTTTATGTGGGAAAAATATTGCATATGTTGTGTGGTTGCCTTATAAAAACATCAAAGTTTTGATTAAAGAGCATTAAAAAAAAAATAGTTCAAACTTAAAATCGACAAATATATCGGAAGTTGATCTTGAAATTTAAGTGTTAAAAGTAAAAAAAAAATAATAAAAATGCATGACTTTATGAGTGGGGAACCTTTCGGATCTCAAATATGTTTAGTAGGATTTTATTGAACTTTTCACTGTGATTACTCAAAAATATTAAATAATTAAAATCAATGGTGTCCTGCATTATTGATCTTTGAGGGCTTTAATTGCTAAATAAAGGAACTCTCCTGAAGGAATCAATAAAGTACTATCTATCTATCTAAATACTGCATATTTCAGTTTTACTATAAAAAACAAAGTTCTCTTTGACAGAAAAGGCATAAAACCTTATTTGTTTTACTTTATATCAACTTTAAGTTGATATAGAGATTTACTGTAAGCATTAAATACATAAAAAAAAAAAAATATGACTTATTTTTAACATTTTAGTGACTGAGACCCTTTATGCTCCCCAGGAGCCCTAAGGATAAAAAAAAAAAAATCCATATATTTTGTTATGTTTTGAAAATGAAAAATATTAAAATGCTTAAATTTTTCCGTGGAAAAACATCCATCCTTCCATTTTCCTACCGCTTATTCCCTTTGGGGTCACAGGGGGTGCTGGAGCCTATCTCAGCTACAATCGGGCGGAAGGCGGGGTACACCCTGGACAAGTCGCCACCTCATTGCAGTATATAAATATATATATGCTTCAATTACATTTAAGAAAGCTTATTTTTACACTTGAATGGCGATTAAAAATAACATTAAAAGATGAGATTGTCATCCAAGGTGAGGGCAGTGTTGTTTTTATGTCTCAATAACAACTGTGGTTATCACTTCTTTTTACACTTTCATGACCAGAAGGAATCTTAAAAAGTAGAGATGTCCGATAATGGCTTTTTTGTCGATATCCGATATTGTCCAACTTTTAATTACCGATTCTGATATTAACCGATATTGACTAATACAGTCGTGGAATGAAAAAATTATTATGCCTAATTTTGTTGTGATGCCCCGTTGGATGCATTAAACAATATAAGGTTTTCCAAAATAAATAAATTAAAGTAATGGAAAAAAAATGCCAACATGGCACTGCCATATTTATTATTGAAGTCACAAAGTGCATTATTTTTTTAAATTAATTATGTATATATTATCACAGAACTCTTATGCTTAAGGGCTGTTGCTATAGTTATTATCAATTGTGCTGAAATTGTATTTTTCTTTGTCTGTGCAAAGCTGGCAATCCAAAAGATTGCAAGCCAGTCTCGTATCAGTGACTGCCAAGGCCGAACATCGAGTACCGTGACGCAGACCAAGCAGAGACAAGGCGATATCACGACTGCATTTTTGTATAATAACATATTGTGTCTGAAAGGAGCTGTCGAGATTACCCCTTTCCCTCAGCAACAGCTTCAGTGATGTAACCAGGGACCTCCCAAATAAATAGAGGAAGCACGTAGCCTAGACTTTTAGAACGTAGTTTGGATCTGTAACTAGAGTACAGCCCAAAACACGTCTCTCCTCAATTGAGCAAAATTTAACTATGTCTCTGCATGATTCCTTGCTTCTTGTCTGTTTAATGGATGTCATCAGTTTCTGAACCTGACAAAAATGTCTATATTTTTCACAATTACGAAGAGAATGTACTAAAAAAAAAATTCCGGCCTGAATAAAACAATTGCCATTATTAACATAGTTGTTGACAATATTCTCGTTGTTTTCACTGTAGTTGTTAGCAATGCTATCTTCACAAATAAGTGAACAATATCATTGTAGTTGTTAATATTGTAGTTGATATCATTCATATATTAATTTAGTTATTAACGATAACGTTCTGTTTGTTTATTTACGTCACATTTTACACATTTTCATTTCTCATTACATGTCCGAAAAGGAGTAAGAAGAAGTGAAGCTTATTTAAATCCGACCCCTTTCCACTTCATAGCAACTTCTAATACTTGTAGTGAGATTAATAAATAATTTTACATAAAGAGCAAGAAGTTTATCAAAATTCTTCTGCCTTAAACTTTGTAAACACTTTTGTTTTTAACCGCATCTTAAAGTATTGTTTGACTTTACTGCTTAATCCATTCCATAATTTAATTCCACAAACTGATATACTAAAGGTTTTTAATGTTGTATGTGCACACACCTGTTTTAAATGAGCTATTTCTCTAAGGTGACGTTTCTCCTCTTTTGTTGAGAAGAATTGTTGTGCATTTTCGGGTAGCAGGTTATAGTTTAATATTTCATCCTTTCAGTGATGTTGACAGGGGAACTCCTGAATAAATAGAGGGACGCGGGAGTTGTACCTTAGAGAGTATGGCGAGACTTTAACTAAGTGTGCAGCTCCATACCTTCTCCTCATTGAGGCAAATTTTACTCGATCTCTGCTTGATTCCTTGCTTCTTGTCTGTTTAATAGATGACATCAGTGTTCGAACCTGACACAATAACAGTTTGTAATAGTTGGTCCGATCCGTACTAACGACACGTTATTTTGGTGACAACAAAATGTTATTTTCAACAGCATTTTCGGGTAGCAGGTTATAGTTTCCTTTGTACATAAATGTAGAGATTTGCAAACGCACCAATTCTTTGAATTTCAATATGTTGGGGTTAGCATGTATGTATGTTTGTTTGTTCGATAGCAACATCATTCCAAAACCTAGGGGTAGATATTGATGAAACTTTCAGAAAATGTCAGAAATGGGATATGGAACAAGTATTTATATTTCGGGAATGATCAGGATCAGCGACTGGATTCAGCACTTTCTTATTAAAAAAGATACCTTACTATTGGGAGGTAGGACTTGGCGGAGGTCTGCACTCGCCAAGTGCTTTTGCAGGTAATCACTTGTAGTTGTTAATAATCGCATGCTGTTAATAACATTGTAGTTAAAAATGAAATATCAACATTGGAGTTGTTAACAATAACATTACAATTAATCACAATATGTCAAAATAATTATGTTTACGTTATCACACAACTTTAATGCTCAAAGGCCGTTGCTATAGTTACAAGCTAATGTGCTCAAGTTAGACATTTCTATCTGTGCAAGGACAAAACTTCTTGTCTGAGGGGGCGGCCTCAGCCGCAGATGTTATCTTTGTTTTAGCCCGATAACAGCCAAGGAAATCAAGGACCTCAACGAAAATAAGATGACAGCACGCAGACGAAGCAGAGTCAACGCAAAATCACAAGGCACATTCCGTCACGTATTGTGCATACTGGAAGTTGCATTTGCATGATATGTGTGACCACTCCTTTTAGAGGCTGCCTCAGCGATGATGACTGGGGAACTCCTGAATAAATAGAGGGACGCGGGAGTTGTACCTTGGAGCGTAGGGCGAGACTGTAACTAAGTGTGCAGCTCCATGCGTTCTCCTCATTGAGCCAAATTTAACTCGGTCTCTGCCTGATTCCTTGCTTCTTGTCTGTTTAATAGATAACATCAATGTTCGAACCTGACACAACAACAGTTGGTAATAGTCGGTCCGATCCGCACTAATGACACGTTATTTTGGTAACAACAAAATGTTATTTTCAACAGCATTTTCGGGTAGCAGGTTATACTTTCCTTTGTACATAATTGTAGAGGTTTGCAAACGCACCAATTCATTGAATTTCATTATGTTGGGGTTAGCATGTATGTATGTTTGTTTGTTCGATAGCAACATCATTCCAAAACCTATGGGTATATTGATGAAACTTTCAGAAAATGTCAGAAATGGGATATGGAACAAGTAGTTATATTTCGGGGCTGATCTGGATCAGCGACTGGATTCAGCACTTTCTTATTAAAAAAGATACCTTACTATTGGGAGGTAGGACTTGGCGGAGGTCTGCACTCGCCAAGTGCTTTTGCAGGTAATCACTTGTAGTTGTTAATAACCGCATGCTGTTAATAACATTGTAGTTAAAAATGAAATAACATTGGAGTTGTTAACAATAACATTACAATTAATCACAATATGTCAAAATAATTATGTTTACGTTATCACACAACTTTAATGCTCAAAGGCCGTTGCTATAGTTACAAGCTAATGTGCTCAAGTTAGACATTTCTATCTGTGCAAGGACAAAACTTCTTGTCTGAGGGGGTGGCCTCAGCCGCAGATGTTATCTTTGTTTTAGCCCGATAACAGCCAAGGAAATCAAGGACCTCAACGAAAATAAGATGACAGCACGCAGACGAAGCAGAGTCAACGCAAAATCACAAGGCACATTCCGTCACGTATTGTGCATACTGGAAGTTGCATTTGCATGATATGTGTGACCACTCCTTTTAGAGGCTGCCTCAGCGATGATGACTGGGGAACTCCTGAATAAATAGAGGGACGCGGGAGTTGTACCTTGGAGCGTAGGGCGAGACTGTAACTAAGTGTGCAGCTCCATGCGTTCTCCTCATTGAGCCAAATTTAACTCGGTCTCTGCCTGATTCCTTGCTTCTTGTCTGTTTAATAGATGACATCAATGTTCGAACCTGACACAACAACAGTTGGTAATAGTCGGTCCGATCCGCACTAATGACACGTTATTTTGGTAACAACAAAATGTTATTTTCAACAGCATTTTCGGGTAGCAGGTTATACTTTCCTTTGTACATAATTGTAGAGGTTTGCAAACGCACCAATTCATTGAATTTCATTATGTTGGGGTTAGCATGTATGTATGTTTGTTTGTTCGATAGCAACATCATTCCAAAACCTATGGGTATATTGATGAAACTTTCAGAAAATGTCAGAAATGGGATATGGAACAAGTAGTTATATTTCGGGGCTGATCTGGATCAGCGACTGGATTCAGCACTTTCTTATTAAAAAAGATACCTTACTATTGGGAGGTAGGACTTGGCGGAGGTCTGCACTCGCCAAGTGCTTTTGCAGGTAATCACTTGTAGTTGTTAATAACCGCATGCTGTTAATAACATTGTAGTTAAAAATGAAATAACATTGGAGTTGTTAACAATAACATTACAATTAATCACAATATGTCAAAATAATTATGTTTACGTTATCACACAACTTTAATGCTCAAAGGCCGTTGCTATAGTTACAAGCTAATGTGCTCAAGTTAGACATTTCTATCTGTGCAAGGACAAAACTTCTTGTCTGAGGGGGCGGCCTCAGCCGCAGATGTTATCTTTGTTTTAGCCCGCTAACAGCCAAGGAAATCAAGGACCTCAACGAAAATAAGATGACAGCACGCAGACGACGCAGAGTCAAGGCAAAATCACAAGGCACATTCCGTCACGTATTATGCATACAGGAAGTTGCTTTTCATGATATGTTTGACCACTCCTTTTAGAGGCTGCCTCAGCGATGATGACTGGGGAACTCCTGAATAAATAGAGGGACGCGGGAGTTGTACCTTAGAGAGTATGGCGAGACTTTAACTAAGTGTGCAGCTCCATACCTTCTCCTCATTGAGGCAAATTTTACTCGATCTCTGCTTGATTCCTTGCTTCTTGTCTGTTTAATAGATGACATCAGTGTTCGAACCTGACACAATAACAGTTTGTAATAGTTGGTCCGATCCGTACTAACGACACGTTATTTTGGTGACAACAAAATGTTATTTTCAACAGCATTTTCGGGTAGCAGGTTATAGTTTCCTTTGTACATAAATGTAGAGATTTGCAAACGCACCAATTCATTGAATTTCAATATGTAAGGGGTTAGCATGTATGTATGTTTGTTTGTTCGATAGCAACATCATTCCAAAACCTATGGGTAGATATTGATGAAACTTTCAGAAAATGTCAGAAATGGGATATGGAACAAGTAGTTATATTTCGGGAATGATCGGGATCAGCGACTGGATTCAGCACTTTCTTATTAAAAAAGATACCTTACTATTGGGAGGTAGGACTTGGCGGAGGTCTGCACTCGCCAAGTGCTTTTGCAGGTAATCACTTGTAGTTGTTAATAATCGCATGCTGTTAATAACATTGTAGTTAAAAATGAAATATCAACATTGAAGTTGTTAACAATAACATTACAATTAATCACAATATGTCAAAATAATTATGTTTACGTTATCACACAACTGCAATGCTCAAAGGCCGTTGCTATAGTTACAAGCTAACGTGCTCAAGTTAGACTTTTCTATCTGTGCAAGGACAACACTTCTTGTCTGAGGGGCGGCCTCAGCCGCAGATGTTATCTTTGTTTTAGCCCGCTAACAGCCAAGGAATTCAAGGACCTCAACGAAAATAAGATGACAGCACGCAGACGAAGCAGAGTCAACGCAAAATCACAAGGCACATTCCGTCACGTATTGTGCATACTGGAAGTTGCTTTTGCATGATATGTGTGACCACTCCTTTTAGAGGCTGCCTCAGTGATGTTGACTGGGGATCTCCTGAATAAATAGAGGGACGCGGGAGTTGTACCTTAGAGCGTAGGGCGAGACTGTAACTAAGTGTGCAGAGCCAAGCGTTCTCCTCATTGAGCCAAATTTAACTCGGTCTCTGCCTGATTCCTTGCTTCTTGTCTATTTAATAGATGACATCAATGTTCGAACCTGACACAACAACAGTTGGTAATAGTCGGTCGGATCCGCACTAACGACACGTTATTTTGGTAACAACAAAATTTTATTTTCAACAGCATTTTCGGTTAGCAGGTTATAGATTCCTTTGTACATAATTGTAGAGGTTTGCAAACGCACCAATTCATTGAATTTCAATATGTTGGGGTTTGTATGTATGTATGTTGGTTTGTTCGATAGCAACATCATTCCAAAACCTATGGGTAGATATTGATGAAACTTTCAGAAAATGTCAGAAATGGGATATGGAACAAGTGGTTATATTTCGGGGCTGATCTGGATCAGCGACTGGATTCAGCACTTTTTTATTAAAACTCCTGAATAAATAGAGAGGGACAGGGGAGTTGTACCTTAGAGCGTAGGGGGAGACTGTAACTAAGTGTGCAGCTCCATGCGTTCTCCTCATTGAGCCAAATTTAACTCGGTCTCTGCCTGATTCCTTGCTTCTTGTCTGTTTAATAGATGACATCAGTGTTTGAACCTGACACTAACGACACGTTATTTTGGTAACGACAAAAACTGTATTTTTTCTGGTGATAAGTATATGGGAGTGTCAACGGCAACATTAAATGGTGTCTTTTTGCACAATTGGCAGTGTGGACAAGTGAAGTGCTGCATTAGGATTCTGAAGGTCTGCCTGATGCTTTAGCGGGAAGGAAGGTGCATTTCTTTTTATGCCTTCAATCATGGATGGTTTCACTGGCCTGGGCAGCAAATAAAGATCTTTCAGACATTAAATCATGGCCATTTAGCCAATAAATATGCTAGCGGATATGTCCATCCATTCAGCGGGGAAGGGAGCACGCCAGACGGATCATAAGCGCTTCCTCCTTTATGGCTTCATGTCCAAGATAAGGAGACACATTGTCTTCCAGCTGAAGGGTGGCGCTTCTAAACGGCTTCTGTCAAACTATTTCATGGCGCTGCAAAAGCTGCTTCTCAAAGCTTCAGAGATTTGCAAGAAGGTTTTAGTGCATTTTAGGGTGCGGTTAGAGGACTTTATCAATCATTTCTTTGGTCATTTTAACGTGAAATAAATGATATCAATATTACAATATTTTCTTAATTCATATCTTGTTTAAAATATATCAATATTTCTTCCAAACTTGATATAAGGGCGAGCCCTAAATTAAGCTATTATTTTCAAAAATACTGTACAATTATTTTACATTTTTCCTGTTTGCAAAAATTTTAGACCCATCACATGTGGATTTCCTCATACGATCACTATATCCTGATAACATCATTAATATTGGTAAGTATGGGGAAAATATTGTGTCATATGTTGTGCTACAAGATTTAAGCTATATTTTTCAAAAATACTGTATTATTATTTTTCATTTTTCCTCATCGCAAAATTTTAGACCCATCACATGTGGATTTCCTCATACTATCACTATATCCTGATAGTATCATTAATGTTGGTAAGTATAAAGAAAATATAGTGTCATAAATTATGATACAATATTTAAGCTATATTTTCAAAAAACACTACTATTATTTTTAATTTTTCCTCATCGCAAAATTTTAGACTAATCACGTGGATTTCCGCATACTATCACTATATCCTGATAGTATCATTAATGTTGGTAAGTATGGGGAAAATATTGTGTCATAACTAATGATACAATATTTAAGCTATATTTTTCAAAAATACTGTACTATTATTTTTAATTTTTCCTTGTCACAAAAATTTTAGACCCATCACATGTGGATTTCCTCATACAATCGCTATATCCTGATAGTATCAATAATGTTGGTAAGTATGTGGAAAATATAGTGTCATAAATTATGATAAAAAATTTAAGCTATATTTTTCAAAAATACCGTACTATTATTTTTAATTTTTCCTGTTTGCAAAAATTTTAGACCCATCACATGTGGATTTCCTCATACTATCACTATATCCTGATAGTATCATTAATGTTGGTAAGTATAAAGAAAATATAGTGTCATAAATTATGATACAATATTTAAGCTATATTTTCAAAAAACACTACTATTATTTTAAATTTTTCCTCATCGCAAAATTTTAGACTAATCATGTGGATTTCCTCACACTATCACTATATCCTGATAGTATCATTAATGTTGGTAAGTATGGGGAAAATATTGTGTCAAAACTAATGATACAATATTTAAGCTATATTTTTCAAAAATACTGTACTATTATTTTTCATTTTTCCTGTATGCAAAAATTTTGGACCCATCACATGTGGATTTCCTCATAAGATCGCTATATCCTGATAGTATCATTAATGTTGGTAAGTATGGGGAAAATATTGTGTCATATGTTATGCTACAATATTTAAGCTATATTTTCAAAAAACACTGTACTATTATTTTAATTTTTTCCTCATCGCAAAATTTTAGACCCATCCCATGTGGATTTCCTCATACAATCGTTATATCTTGATAGTATCATTAATGTTGGTAAGTATAAAGAAAATATAGTGTCATAAATTATGATACAATATTTAAGCTATATTTTCAAAAAACACTAATATTATTTTTAATTTTTCCTGTTTGCAAAAATTTTAGACCCATCACATGTGGATGTCCTCATACAATCGCTATATCCTGATAGTATCATTAATGTTGGTAAGTATGGAGAATTATTGTGTCATAATTAATGATACAATATTTAAGCTATATTTTCAAAAAAACACTGTACTATTATTTTTCATTTTTCCTTGTTGCAAAAATTTTAGACCCATCCCATGTGGATTTCTTCATTCAATCGTTATATCCTGATAGTATCATTAATGTTGGTAAGTATGGGGAAAATATGTTGTCATTACTTATGATACAATATTTAAGCTATATTTTTCAAAAATACTGTACTATTATTTTTCATTTTTTCTCATCGCAAAATTTTACACCAATCACATGTGGATGTCCTCATACTATCACTATATCCTGATAGTATCATTAATGTTGGTAAGTATGGGGGAAATAGTGTCATAAGTTATGATACAATATTTAAGCTATATTTTCAAAAATACTGTACTATTATTTTTAATTTTTCCTCGTTGCAAAAATTTTAGACCCATCCCATGTGGATGACCTCATACTATCGCTATATCCTTATAGTGTCATTAATGTTGGTAAGTATGGAGAAAATAGTGTCATGAGTTATGATACAATATTTAAGCTAAATTTTTCAAAAATGCTGTACTATTATTTTTCATTTTTCCTGTTTGCAAAAATTTTAGACCCATCACATGTGGACTTCCTCATACAATCGCAAAATCCTCATAGTATCATTAATATTGGTAAGTATGGGGAAAATATTGTGTCATAAGTTTTGATACAATATTCAAGCTATATTTTTCAAAAATACTGTACTATTATTTTTTCATGTTTTCTCGGTGCAAAAATTTCCCATCACGTGGATTTCCTCATGCAATCGTTATATCCTGATAATATCATTAATGTTGGTAAGTATGGGGAAAATAGTGTCATAAATTATTACACAATATTTAGGCTATATTTTTCCCAAAAATTGTACCATTATTTTTCATTTTTCCTTGTCACAAAAATTTTAGACCCATCACAGGTGGATTTTTTCATACAATCGTTATATCCTGATAGTCTCATTAATGTTGGTAAGTATGGGGAAAATATTGTGTCATATGTTATGCTACAATATTTAAGATATATTTTTCAAAAATACTGTACTATTATTTTTTTCATGTTTTCTCATTGCAAAAATTTTAAACCCATCCCATGTGGATTTCCTCATACTATCACTATATCCTGATAGTATCATTAATGTTGGTAAGTATGGGGAAAATATTGTGTCATAACTTATGATACAATATTTAAGTTATATTTTTCAAAAACAATGTACTATTATTTTTAATTTTTCCTTGTGGCAAAAATTTTAGACCCATCACATGTGGATTTCCTCATACTATCGCTATATCTTGATAGTATCAATAATGTGGGTAAGTATGGAGGGAAATGTGTAATAAATCATAATACAATATTTAAGCTATATTTTAACACAGTTTTGTACTATTATTTTTCATTTTTCCTTGTCGCAAAAATTTTAGACCCATCACATGTGGATTTCCTCATACAATCGCTATATCCTGATAGTATCATTAATGTTGGTAAGTATGGGGAAAATATCGTGTCACGAGTTATAATAAAATATTTAAGCTATGGAAAAATGAAAATAGTACAGTATTTTTGAAAAATATAGCTTAAGTATTTTATCATAACTTATGATACAATATTTTCCCTATACTTACCAACATTAATGAGACTATCAGGATATAGTGATAGTATGAGGAAATCCACATGGGATGGGTCTAAAATTTTTGCGATGAGGAAAAATGAAATATAACAGTACAGTATTTAAAAAATATATAGCTTAAATATTGTATCATAACTTATGACATAATATTTTCCCCATACTTAAAAACATTAATGATACAATCAGGATATAACGATTGTATGAGGAAATCCAAATGTGATGGTCTAAAATTTTTGCGACGAGGTAAAATTTAAAATAATAGTACAGCATTTTTGAAAAATATAGCTTAAATATTGCATAGCTTATGATATAATATTTTCCCTATACTTACCAACATTAATGATACTATCAGGATATAGTGATTTATGAGAAAATCCACATGTGATGGGTCTAAAATTTTTGCGACGAGGTAAAATTTAAAATAATAGTACAGCATTTTTGAAAAATATAGCTTAAATATTGCATAGCTTATGATATAATATTTTCCCTATACTTACCAACATTAATGATACTATCAGGATATAGTGATTTATGAGAAAATCCACATGTGATGCGTCTAAAGTTTTGCGATGAGAAAAAATGAAAAATAATAGTACAGTATTTTTGAAAAATATAGCTTAAATATTTGTATCATAACTAATGACACAATATTTTCCCCATACTTAACAACATTAATTATAATATCAGGATGTAGTGATTTATGAGGAAATCCACATGTGATGCGTCTAAAATTTTTGCGACGAGGAAAAATAAAAAAAATAAAAATAGTACAGTATTTTTTATATATATAACTTAAATTAGGGCTGGGTGATACATCGAGTTTGTAAGATATATCGATATATTTTTAAACAAGATATGAATTAAGAAAATATCGTAATATGGATATCATTTATTTCACGTTAAAAACGCCACTTATTTGTTGTGTTCTAAACTCCTCCCCTTCCTCGTCCCAAGAATGTTCCATGATTGGTTGGTTGTTTCCTATGATGAGTCATGATTGGTCGGGCACAGGCCAATCAGAGGCGAGATAGGGCGGGTCATCGAACCAGGAAAGGAAATCAAAAAACTAAAATGTAAAATGTATTTTTCTTATCTTAGTTTATGATACATTTTGTATTATTTGCACAGCTATGTTATTTATTTGACGTAATATTCTTAAACTCATGTGTACTTTTACCCAAAAATATATCGAGATATATATCCAATATAGAGTTTAAGTAAAAATATATCGAGATATACTTTTTCGGCAATATCATTTTAAATTAAACAAACAAAAACGTAAAATGACCACAAATGAATAGTTACTAAGACATTTTTGTCTGCTCACATTAATTAAAGGAAAGTAAATAAATCAGAATTTTAAAAAATGGATAAGTGAAGATTTTATATTTTGTTTAAAACTAGGGGTGTCCAAACTTTTTCATCCTTAGGACTCCTGGGGAACATAGAGGGTCTCAGTCACTAAAATGTTAAAAATAAGTCAAATTATTAATATTTTTTTATTTATTTAATGCTTACAGTAAATCTTTATATCAACTTGAGGTTGATATAAAGTAAAATAAATAAGGTTTTATGCCTTTTCTCTCAAAGACAACTTTGTTTTTTAACAGTAAAACTGAAATATGCAGTATTTAGATAGATAGATAGTACTTTATTGATTCCTTCAGGAGAGTTCCTTTATTTAGCAATTAAAGCCCTCAAAGATCAATAATGCAGGACACCATTGATTTTAATTATTTCATATTTTTGAGTAATCACAGTGAAAACTTCAATAAAATCCTACTAAATATATTTGAGATCCGAAAGCTTCCCCACTCATAAAGTGATGCATTTTTATTAGTTATTTTTTTTAATTTTAACACTTAAATTTCAAGATCAACTTCTGTCGATTTTAAGTTTGAACTATAATTTTGTTTGTTTTATGCTCTTTTGTCAAAACTTTGATGTTTTTATATGGCAACCACACAACATATGCAATATTTTTTCCACATAAAAGATTTTTAAGTGATAATTTTTAAGTAATAATTCATTATAACATGGATTTTTTTTGTCTTTTTTTTTGGAACAATGGAAAAAAAAGAAAATAAAGACAAAAGGAAAAAAAACAACTGCCTGCATGGCAGCTTTGTGTCAAAATTGTCACTTTTTCTCATTAGATTTCACCTCATTCCACTTTTTTTTAAAATGTTTTATTTTTTATTTTTGCAATACTATCAATTTTGCAATTTTTGCAGAATGTGTGGCGGGCCGATAAACGATTAGCTGCGGGCCGCAAATGGCCCCCGGGCCGCACTTTGGACACCCCTGTTTTAAAAGCCTACTGAAAGCCACTACTAGCGACCACGCAGTCTGATAGTTTATATATCAATGATGAAATATTAACACTGCAACACATGCCAATACGACCGGTTTAGTTTACTAAATTGCAATTTTAAATTTCCCGATAGGTACCCTGTTGAAAACGTCGCGGAATAATGACGTGACGTCACGGACTGTCAGGAAATAATACCTCAGTACCAGTCACGGCTAAAAGTCATCTCTTTTCATCGCATAATCCCACAGTAATTTGGACATCTATGTTACTGAATATTTTGCAATTTCTTCATTTAATAATGGAGACGTCAAAGAAGAATGCTGTTGGTGTATTGCAGCTGTCTTTAGCACCGAAACACAGCCGGTGTTTTAGTTTTTAACACAGATCGGTCAAGCGAACATGTTTCTCTACGTCAACCAGCATGTTTTTGGATGGGAAAATTGTGATCTATATCTTACCGGAGACTTCATTGGATTATTCGTCCTCCTGCAGTAGCTGTTTAAAAGGCAGCGGTGAGCTTGGCTCCTCGGCTTCCCTCCGAGACACTGCGTGTTCACCGCAGCCATCCGACCTCAAGGTATGTTTTTACAATCTCACTAAAACATTATTAAAACAATGGGCAGATAAGGGGATTTTACAGAATTATCCGAGTAAATGTGTCTAATTACATCTGAAACGCTAATAGTGGAGCCGTCGCTTCTTATTTTATTTTATTATTATTGTCTAGTCCTTCGCTATCAATATTATCATCCACGAATCTTTCATCCTCCCTCAAATTATTGGGGAAATTGTCGTTTTCTCGGTGTGAATAGCTCTTGCTGCTGGAGGCTCCCATTATAAACAATGTGAGGACGTGAGGAGCCCTCACACTTGTGATGCCATCGTCTGCTACTTCCGGTACAGGCAGGGCTTTTTTATCAGCACCAAAAGTTGCGAACTTTCTCGCGGATGTTCTCTACTAAATCCTATCAGCTAAAATATGGCAAAATCGCAAAACGATCAAGTATGAGACATAGAATGGACCTGCTATCCCCGTTTTAAATAAGAAAATCTCATTTCAGTAGGCCTTTAATACAATTTAAGCTCCAACCTGCATGTTTCTGACTCATTCTTAAATAACGGCGTCATTCATTGGTGTTGTCATGTCCAACATAAGATTAAAAAAAAAACACCACAACCACATGATGATCAAAAAGGAGAAAAAAAACCAACAACAACACAATGTAGCAGAGAAGCAGAATTGTTGGCTGCAAGTCAATTTGGAAACGGTTGAATCGCCTCCTGAGTGAGAAAATAGATTGTTGTTTATTTGGAAGAAATTGCGGACGGGAGCTCAAATATTCTGCTTCTTATGTGCGACGGATGCGATCTTTATAAAGCTTTTGCAAAGTAATTCCAGGTGAATATTGTGTAAAATGTCCAAGCTTTCATGAAAATGTGCGGATTTATCATTGAGTATTCCTTCCAAAAGCTTTATCGAGATCAATAATGGATGAAACAGGTCAGTAGGACATAGACGAGCATAAGGAGGGGTGAGGGGTCACTTTGTTTGTGGTAAATGCCCTTTTGGTTGTGTCGTTGTGCGAGATGAGTTCATCCCGCGCAGCAAACAACAAGCACCAGCTCAAACATCTACTTAGATATGAAATATAATCGTCTTACCTCGTTTATCTGGGAGAGAAAGAGCATGTGTCAGAGAGAAATATAGTAGAGTGTTAGAGGCCAATTGTCAACGGGTCATCATTAGGAATAAAAGAGGAAGACCAAAAAAAGGGCATTAACCTGAAGACACAATGATATGGTGAAGAAGGAGAAGAAGACAGATAAAAAAGAAAGGCTGCGTCGGTAGAAATTAGGAGGTCTGACCATGAAGTGGACGCCACATGAAGCCAAAAGCAATCTGCAGTGATGCCCAGGACGCCGTAAACACACCCAGTAATAACCACATATATTTTTCCAGATGTAATAATGTGCGTTGTATTGTATGGACTTGAAAGTATTTGGTGCAGTTTGTTTAGCATTCGCACTGGAGTTATGTAACAAGTGACCAAAAAGCCTGTTTCGGACTTATTGTACAGTGTATTAATTGGCTTATCCAGAGAATAGTGCTCGATACCTAGGTAGAGCGCAATATGTGTGTGTGGGGAAAATCACAAGACTACTTCATCTGTACAGAACTGTTTCATGAGGGACCCTCAATCATCAGGAGATTCTCCTGATGATTGAGGGAACCCCTCATGAAACAGTTCTGTAGAGATAAAGTAGTCTTGTGATTTTTCCCACACCTACATATATATATATATATATATATATATTTGTCTAATATAAAATAAAAAATGACTAGAAACGTAATATATTTTATACAAGGGCAAATTTGTATGTATTTTTCCCACACATACATATTATATATATATATATATATATATATATATATATATATATATATATACATATATACACGTACATACATACATATATATATATTTTTTTTTTGTGTAGTTGTGCGAGATGAGTGTGTAGTTGTGCAATATATATACATCATATATATATATATATATATATATATATATATATATTTGTCTAATATAAAATAAAAAATGACTAAAAATGTAATATATTTTATACAAGGGCAAATTTGTATGTATTTTTCCAACACATACATATTATATATATATATATAATCAACATAGTTGTGCGAGATGAGTGTGTAGTTGTGCAATATATATATATATATATATATATATATATATGTATATATATATATATATATATATATATATATATATATATACATATATACACGTACATACATACATATATATATATTTTTTTTTGTGTAGTTGTGCGAGATGAGTGTATAGTTGTGCAATATATATACATCATATATATATATATATATATATATATATATATATATACATCATATATATATATATATATATATATATATATATATATATATATATATATATATATATTTGTCTAATATAAAATAAAAAATGACTAAAAATGTAATATATTTTATACAAGGGCAAATTTGTATGTATTTTTCCAACACATACATATTATATATATATATATAATCAACATAGTTGTGCGAGATGAGTGTGTAGTTGTGCAATATATATATATATATATATATATATATATAATATGCATGTGTTGGAAAAATACATACAAATTTGCCCTTGTATAAAATATATTACATTTCTAGTCATTTTTTATTTTATAGACAAATATATATATACACATGTATATATATATATATATATATATATATATATATATATATATATGATGTATATATGATATATATATATATATATTGCACAACTACACACTCATCTCGCACAACTACACAAATATATATACATATATATATATATATATATATATATACACATATATATACATATATATATATACATACATATATATATATATATATATATATATATAAAAGTATATATATATATATATATATATATATATATATTTGTCTAATATAAAATAAAGAAATGACTAGAAATGTAATATATTTTATACAGGGGCAAATTTGTATGTATTTCTCTTTACACGTTTTGTCCAAAATAAAATATATTTTTCGGGATTCATACATTGACAGTGAAATACTAGAAAAATATTTTTTTCTTTTAAACATATGTTTGTACACATTATAAAATTACAATTCTTTTTAGGGCGGGTGTTGGAAATAAAATATCAGTTTCCCCTTTAGTAAAAGAAAGAGAAATATATTTTTAGCTCCAGTTTCAAAAGTGTATGCTTCTACATGCGTACTTATTGCATAAGTCCTTTTTTTTTTTAAGCGCGTACTGTAGAAGGCCTTTATTGAAAACATTACATACAACAAGTACATTTTTAAACTTCAATAATCATTTAGAGTGCATGTAAAAGTAGAAATAAAAACATAGCTCTCTTAGAGGTGCTGTTTGCTGTTTGTGTAAAATAATTTGGAAAGTTAGCGCCATCTCGGCATTAGTGTAAATGTTGCAAACAGCCTTTTTAATAAGTACAACACAGCAGAAGCAATGATGTCATAAGAAGCAGAGGGTAGTTGTATTGATTAGTTAATTGTCAATAATCAGCATTCACGATTAGCCATAGCAACAATTCAATAAAGCACATGCATAACAATGTTTAATACCCAAAAAACACATCAGGGGGTCGCCTACAGCCACAGATGTTAATGCCAATATGTTTTTTTTACAAACCCCGTTTCCATACAAGTTGGAAAATTGTGTTAGATGTAACTATAAACGGAATACAATACTTTGTTTTTTTTGCAAATAAAAATTAACTTAAAATTTCATGGCTGCAACATGTGCCAAAGTAGTTGGGAAAGGGCATGTCAATCTAAGGTCACAGTCATTCAATGTTGGTGACCGGCCATGCCGCTTACATGGAGTGATTTCTCCAGATTCTCTGAACCTTTTGATGATATTATGGAGCGTAGATGTTGAAATCCCTAAATTTCTTGCAATTGCACTTTGAGAAACGTTGTTCTTAAACTGTTTGACTATTTGCTCACGCAGTTGTGGACAAAGGGGTGTACCTCGCCCCATCCTTTCTTGTGAAAGACTGAGCATTTTTTGGGGAAGCTGTTTTTATACCCAATCATGGCACCCACCTGTTCCCAATTAGCCTGCACACCTGTGGGATGTTCCAAATAAGTGTTTGATGAGCATTCCTCAACTTTATCAGTATTTATTGCCACCTTTCCCAACTTCTTTGTCACGTGTTACTGGCATCAAATTGTAAAATTAATGATTATTTGCAAAAAAAAAAAAAGTTTATCAGTTTGAACACCAAATATGTTGTCTTTGTAGCAAATTCAACTGAATATGGGTTGAAAATGATTTGCAAATCATTGAATTCTGTTTATATTTACATCTAACACAATTTACCAACTCACATGGAAACAGGGTTTGTAACCTGAGTTATTAATCCTTGACCTAAATGATTATTTACCTGCGACTAAAGGAGACTTTGGTTAATGAATATAGATGTTAATTGGAGCCTTTCAGTCAGAAAACATGTAAAAAAAAATAGCTAAAAATGTTAAAGTTAGGTTAAGGTGTCCAAAGAAACACGGATGAATGGATTCAAACATCTGCTTGAGTTCCAGTTTGCCCGTGTAAATGCTAATGTGCTGCTCCCTGGCATTAGGGCGCCAGTCGCAGTGATGAAGGATGGCGAGGATGCTGGAGGTCCGCCAGCTAACGAGGGCAAATAAGACCAATGTTCTCCCAGGGATGCCAACAATCGTAAGGCTTGCGAGCAAAATCGGCCCCAGGGTGACTTATTTTAAGACGGGTGGCATAATTTGCCACGAAGTGCACAAGCAGTGCAAACAGACAAGAAATCACGGCGTAACCGCGGCGACACGTGATCCTAGAGCAGGGGTGCCCACACTTTTTCTGCAGGCGAGCTACTTTTCAATTGACCAACTCGAGGGGATCTACCTCATTTATATATATCATTTATATTTATTTATTTATGAAAGAGACATTTTTGTAAACAAGTTAAATGTGTTTAATGATAATACAAGCATGTGTAACACATATAGATGTCTTTCTTTCACGAAGACAAGAATGTAAGTTGGTGTATTACCTGATTCTGATGACTCGCATTGATTGGAATCAGACAGTAATGATGATAACGCCCACATTTTCAAATGGAGGAGACAAAAAGTTGTCCTTTCTGTACAATACCACATGAAAGTGGTTGGTTTTTGGCATCTAATTCATCCAGCTTCCATACACTTTACAAGAAAAACATTGCCGGCAAATTCCGTAGCTTGCTTGATTGACATTCACGGCACCCGAGGGTCTTGTGAGATGATCCTGGCTGCTGCCAGTTCATTATTATGAAAAAATGACAGAGAGGAAGGCGAGAAACACTTTTTATTTCAACAGACTTTCGCGCTGTCCCTTCCGTCAAAACTCTAAAGGCCGACTGCACATTTCCTATCTTCACAATAAAAGCCCTGCTTCGTGCTGCCTGCGCTAACAAAATAAGAGTCTCGGAAAGCTGGCGTGCACAAGTGATGTGCACGCCAGCTTTCTGAGGGATCGCTTGTGCACGCCAGTTTTCCCGAGACTCTGTATTTAGTTAGCCCAGGCAGCATGAAGCAGGGCTTTTATTGTGAAGATAGGAAATGTGCAGTCGGCCTTTAGAGTTTTGACGGAAGGTACGGCGCGAGAGTCTGTTGAAATAAAAAGTGTTTCTCGCCTTCCTCTCGGTCATATTTTAACAATAATGATCTTGCAGCAGCCAGCGTCATCTCACAAGACCCTCCGGTACCGTGAATGTCATTTAAGTGACGTCTTGGTGAAGATTGATGATCACTCATTTTTAGGTCTATTTTTTTTAAAAGCCTGGCTGGAGATGGACTGACACACCCCCCGCGGTCGACTGGTAGCTCGCGATCGACGTAATGGGCACCCCTGTCCTAGAGTGAAGCAAGGCACGAACACAACTGCTTTGCCGTGCAGGTGGAAACATACTTGCCAACCCTACCGGATTTTCCGTGAGACTCCCGAAATTCAGCGCCTCTCCCGAAAACCTCCCGGGAAAAATTTTCTCCCGAAAATCTCCCGAAATTCAGTCGGAGCTGGAGGCCAGGCCACGCCCTATATAGCTAGAATTCACTGAGAGTCAAGTATTTCATATATATATATATATATATATATATACATATATATATATATATATATATTAGGGGTGGGCAAAATAATGCGTTAATTACGAGTTAACTCATCAATCTATTAACGCCGACAATTATTTTATCGCACATTTGCTTATGTTGTTTACATGCTTTTATTTTGTTAACGCCTTTTCTTAACAAGATGGCGTTGCCTGGCGTCGAGGGGCTCTTGGTAAAGATGGAACATTTGGCAAAAATACCGGACAATTCTGAGAATTTCATGGCTGGCTTACAGTGTGGTCACTCCGGGATCACTTACGAACACGAGGAGTTGAGTTGATACCAAAATGGATACATGGATGATACAGCAGAGGATTGGGAGAATGTCATGTGGTCAGATGAAACCAAAATAGAACTTTTTGGTATTAACTTAACTGGTCGTGTTTGGAGGAAGAAGAATACTGAGTTGCATCCCAAGAACACCATACCTACTGTGAAGCATGGGGGTGGGAACATCATGCTTTGGGGCTGTTTTTCTGCTAAGGGGACAGGACGATTGATCCGTGTTAAGGAAAGAATGAATGGGGCCATGTATCGTGAGATTTGGAGCCAAAACCTCCTTCCATCAGTGAGAGCTTTGAATGGTTGACCAAATACTTATTTTCCACCATAATTTACAAATAAATTCTTTAAAATTCCTACAATGTGAATTCCTGGATTTTTTTTTTCAGATTCTGTCTCTCACAGTTGAAGTGTACCTATGATGAACATTACAGACCTCTGTCATCATTTTAAGTGGGAGAACTTGCACAATCGCTGGCTGACTGAATACTTGTTTGCCCCACAGCCGGGAGACATAGTCTTCCCAACGTGTCCTGGGTCTTCCCCGTGTCCTCCTACCGGTCGGCCGTGTCCAAAACACCTCCCTAGGGAGGCATTCGGAGGAAAAATCATTTGTACCCGTGATCTTATCCTTTCGGTCATAACCCAAAGCTCATGACCATAGGTGAAGATGGGAACGTAGATCGACCGGTAAATTGAGAGCTTCGCCTTCCGGCTCAGCTCCTTCTTCACCACAACGGATCGATACAGCGTCCGCATTACTGAAGACGCCGCACCGATCCGCCTGTCGATCTCACAATCTCTTCCCTCACTCGTGAACAAGACTCCTAGGTACTTGAACTCCTCCATTTGGGGCAGGGTCTCCTACCCAACCCGGAGATGGCACTCCACCCTTTTCCGGGCGAGAACCATGGAGGTGCTGATTTCTCATTTCAATAGTTTAAAATGTTATTGTCTTCTATAAACCTTTGGATTCTTACTTTTTTTTTTCCCCACCAAAATTTTAATTCTTTTCCGACCAGTTTACTTTTTTATTTTTTTTTTGCCTTGAGTTTATCCTTTTGAAAAGGTTCGAATTTCTTTATTTTTCTTTTTTCTTCCAACCATCTCCAAGGTAAAGACCTATTTTTTTGTTATCTTCTTACTGTCGTTACTCTTGACTGATCGTTGTATTTGTTAGTGAGTTGACAAGTCCACAACTTAAAACACTAAGGGACAAGCGGTAGAAAATGGATGGACAATTTAAAACATTCATCTATTTTCAATAATCCACAAATAGTTCAAGGAATAACCCGTGACAAATTTGAAGAGTATTTGCATATTCTTAACAACTTTTTTGGTGACTATGACATGAGTTGTACTGTACGATGTCTTCTGGCATCTTACATAGATGGATAGGTGGATAGTACTTTATTGATTCCTTCAGGAAGGAGAGGAGTTGCACAGTCCGATGGCGTGTGGGACAAAGAGTTTTTGAGTCTAATAGTCCTGCACCTACATCAACTTACACTAAGAAGGACATGGTTTGCTAAAGAGAAGAAATAGAAGATAGTCTTCATTCTACTGATTTTGTGTGAGCACGTCTAGGCTGATTATTGTTAAGTTATATAGCGCCAACAGCCTGTTTTGGACTTTTTTTTTTCCTACTCTAGAGTCGAAATAAAGATGCATGAAAAGAACCAGTGTGCAAACCCCGTTTCCATATCAGTTGTGTTATTGTGTTCGATGTAAATATAAACAGAATACAATGATTTGCAAATCCTTTTCAACCCATATTCAGTTGAATATGCTACAAAGACAACATATTTGATGTTCAAACTGATAAACATTTTTTTGTGTGCAAATAATCATTAACTTTAGAATTTGATGCCAGCAACACGTGACAAAGAAGTTGGGATAGGTGGCAATAAATACTGAAAAAGTTGAGGAATGCTCATCAAACACTTATTTAGAACATCTCAACATCTAATTGGGAACAGGTGGGTGCCATGATTGGGTATAAAAACAGCTTCCCAAAAAATGCACAAGAAAGGATGGGGCGAGGTACACCCCTTTGTCCACAACTGCGTGAGCAAATAGTCAAACAGTTTAAGAACAACGTTTCTCAAAGTGCAATTGCAAGAAATTTAGGGACTTCAACATCTACGCTCCATAATATCATCAAAAGGTTCAGAGAATCTGGAGAAATCACGCCACGTAAGCGGCATGGCCGGAAACCAACATTGAATGACCGTGACCTTCGATCCCTCAGACGACGCTGTATCAAAAACCGACATCAATCTCTAAAGGATATCACCACATGGGCTCAGGAACACTTCAGAAAACCACTGTCACTAAATACAGTTGGTCACTTTATCTGTAAGTGCAAGTTAAAGCTCTACTATGCAAGGCAAAAGCCATTTATCAACAACATCCAGAAACACCACCGTCTTCTCTGGGCCCGAGATCATCTAAGATGGACTGATGCAAAGTGGAAAAGTGTTCTGTGGTCTGACCAGTCCACATTTCAAATTGTTTTTGGAAATATTCGACATCGTGTCATCTGGGCCAAAGGGGAAGCGACCCATCCAGACTATTATCAACGCAAAGTTCAAAAGCCAGCATCTGTGATGGTATGGGGGTGCATTAGTGCCCAAGGCATGGGTAACTTACACATCTGTGAAGGCACCATTAATGCTCAAAGGTACATACAGGGTTTTGGAACAACATATGCTGCCGTGTTTCATGGACGCCCCTGCTTATTTCAGCAAGACAATGCCAAGCCACATTCAAATCAAATCAAATCAACTTTATTTCTAAAACACATTTAAAATTCACCACAGGGGGAGCCAAAGTGCTGTACAATGGACAGGTTAAAAGATAATACCAAGACCGAGCAAACAACACAACACAAACAGAACATGATGAGAAATAAATAAATAAAACATAAAAACAGGTTCATAGCAGGTGTGTAATGGGGCGCCATTGCAGGATGGATATCACTTAGCGTTAAAAGCCAAGGAATAAAAGTATGTTTTTAAGAGAGATTTAAAAACAGGAAGAGAGGAGGCTTGTCTAAATTTCAGAGGTAGGTCGTTCCAGAGCTTGGGAGCGGCAGCACCTCTAAGCTTCAGCCTTGTGTCAGGGACCGTCAGTAGCAGCTGATCGGCTGATCTTAGGGACCGAGTGGGGCAGTAAGGCTGAAGGAGGTCGGAGAGATATGTTGGTTCCAGGTTGTTTAGACTTTTAAAAGCAAATAGGAGTTTAAAATTGATTGGATAACGCACAGGGAGCCAGTGAAGGGACGCTAATATAGGGGTGATATGCTCATTCAGCACGTGTTACAACAGCGTGGCTTCGTAGAAAAAGAGTGCGGGTACTTTCCTGGCCCGCCTGCAGTCCAGACCTGTCTCCCATGGAAAATGTGTGGCGCATTATGACGGACTGAAGCTCTACATAAAACAAGAACGGGAAAGAATTCCACTTTCAAAGCTTCAACAATTACTTTCCTCAGTTCCCAAACGTTTATTGAGTGTTAAAAGAAAAGGTGATGTAACACAGTGGTGAACATGCCCTTTCCCAACTACTTTGGCAGATGCGTGGCGCAGTGGGGAGAGTGGCCGTGCGCAACCCGAGGGTCCCTGGTTCAATCTCCACCTAGTACCAACCTCGCCACGTCCGTTGTGTCCTTGAGCAAGACACTTCACCCTTGCTCCTGATGGATGCTGGTTAGGGCCTTGCATGGCAGCTCCCTCCATCAGTGTGTGAATGTGTAAATGTGGAAGTAGTGTCAAAGCGCTTTGAGTACCTTGAAGGTAGAAAAGCGCGATACAAGTACAACCCATTTATCATTTACATAAAACAAGAATGGGAAAAAATTCCACTTTCAAAGCTTCAACAATTAGTTTCCTTAGTTCCCAAACGTTTATTGAGTGTTAAAAGAAAAGGTGATGTAACACAGTGGTGAACATGCCCTTTCCCAACTACTTTCGCACGTGTTGCAGCCATGAAATTCTAAGTTAATTATTATTATGAGTTTGAACATCAAATATGTTGTCTTTGTAGCATATTCAACAGAATATGGGTTGAAAAGGATTTGCAATTCATTGTATTCCGTTTATATTTACATCTAACACAATTTCCCGACTCATATGGAAATGGGGTTTATATATATATATATATATATATATATATATGTGTGTGTGTGTGTGTGTGTGTGTGTGTACAGTTTTACCGAATGTTATGGCCTGTGCAAACAAACATTCTTAGTTTCCAAACGTTTGAGTGTTAAAAGAAAAGGTGATGTAACACAGTGGTGAACATGCCCTTTCCCAACTACTTTGGCACGCGTTGCAGCCATGAAATTCTAAGTTAATGATTATTATGAGTTTGAACATCAAATATGTTGTCTTTGTAGCATATTCAAGTGAATATGGGTTGAAAAGGATTTGCAAATCATTGTATTCTGTTTATATTTACATCACACACAATTTTCTAACTCATATGGAAATGGGGTTTGTATATATATATATGTGTGTGTGTGTGTGTGTGTGTGTGTATACAGTTTTACCTAATGTTATGGCCTGTGCAAACAAACATTCTTAGTTCCCAAACGTTTATTGAGTGTTAAAAGAAAAGGTGATGTAACACAGTGGTGAACATGCCCTTTCCCAACTACTTTGGCACGCGTTGCAGCCATGAAATTCTAAGTTAATGATTATTATGAGTTTGAACATCAAATATGTTGTCTTTGTAGCATATTCAAGTGAATATGGGTTGAAAAGGATTTGCAAATCATTGTATTCTGTTTATATTTACATCACACACAATTTTCTAACTCATATGGAAATGGGGTTTGTATATATATATATGTGTGTGTGTGTGTGTGTGTGTGTGTGTGTATACAGTTTTACCTAATGTTATGGCCTGTGCAAACAAACATTCTTAGTTCCCAAACGTTTATTGAGTGTTAAAAGAAAAGGTGATGTAACACAGTGGTGAACATGCCCTTTCCCAACTACTTTGGCACGTGTTGCAGCCATGAAATTCTAAGTTAATGATTATTATGAGTTTGAACATCAAATATGTTGTCTTTGTTGCATTTTCAACTGAATATGGGTTGAAAAGGATTTGCAAATCATTGTATTCCGTTTATATTTACATATAATATGGCAACGTGGTTTTGTACATGTGGAAAGGGACTTCCTACCTCGTACTCCTCTTTGAATCCATAGCCCTCGGCGCACTTCATCTGCGTGATGTGCTGCAGCAAGTCTGCCACGCGGATGGCCGGGTGCAGCTGCCCGGTCTGGTAGGGCACGTCCACGGCCTCGCGCTTCCTCAGCGAGTGCGTGTGAGACTGCACCAGGCTGCTGGTGTCGCTTCCCATGTTCTGGCTCTCGTCTGCAACGGGCACAGAGGGCAGGCATGAAGGGAGCGGGCCTCATGTAAAAAAAGGACCGAGACGCGAGAAAAGCAGACGTAGGCGGCGTGTTGACACCTTGCTTGAAAAGCAGTAAATGACGTTTTAGGGAGGTTTTGGGACAGAGTCGTCCCGGATGGACGTGGATCTCATTTACTGTTCGGCATGATGTCACCACCTCCTCTACACTCATGGATGCTCACAACAACACAACCGCTTTGAGGAACAGGATGAATCATGTGGTGCGCAGGTTTTAGTCCATCTGTCTGACTAACCTGCAGGCTTTTAAGGCTATGCTCACCCTTTTAGTGCACTTAGGGCAGGGGTAGGGAACCTATGGCTCGCGAGCCAGATGTGGCTCTTTTGATGACCGGATAAATCTGAGCAGTCGCTGCTTATTACGACATGTAATGAATAATTCGACTTGTAATGAAAAATAACGTTCAAAATATGAAACATTCGCATGCATTTTTATGTTCGAGAAGTTGCGTTAATGGTAAGAAGTATTCATTATTGGTTAGCCTGTTTTAGGGTTACAACATTGTTTTATTTTTCAGTAAGTCTCTCAGTTGCTTTCGTTCTCGCTCGCACTCTGGCTCCGGCCCCGACCCCCGTCTCTCCTCCTAGCTGCTGCTTATAAACATAGTGATTAGATAACCCAGCCCAGCTGGGCCATCTACGCACCTGTCGCTGATTTCGAGGTACGGTCCTGGCAACACCCTGCTTTGCTGCAGGCCCGCAGGTCACGCCCCCCTCCACATTTAGCTTCAGAATAACGATGTTTTTAGGAAGAATACGAGACATGAAATGGGGTGTACTTGTATAGCGATTTTCTACCTTCAAGGTACTCAAAGCGCTTTTGACACTATTTCCACATTTACCCATTCACACACTGATGGAGGGAGCTGCCATGCAAGGCGCTAACCAGCATCCATCAGGAGCAAGAGTGAGGTATCTTGCTCAGGAAACAACGGACGTGATGAGGTTGGTACTCGGTGGGGGTTGAACCAGGGACCCTCGGGTTGCACACAGCCACTCTACCACTCTACCAATGTTGGTCTTACTTAAAAATGTACGCGTTTAGTTGTGTTCAGTGTTAAAAAAATATATTATATGGCTCTCTCAGCCAAAAAGGTTCCCAAACCCCTGACTTAGGGCCTGATTCAATAAATATATATATATGTATATATATATATATATATATATATATACATATATATATATATATATATATATATATATATATATATATATATATATATATATATACATATATATATATATATATATATATATATATATATATATATATATATATATATATATATATATATATATATATATATATATACATATATATATTTATAGTGGGGCAAACAAGTATTTAGTCAGTAACCGATTGTGCAAGTTCTCCCACTTAAAATGATGACAGAGGTCTGTAATTTTCATCATAGGTACACTTCAACTGTGAGAGACAGAATGTGGAAAAAAAATCCAGGAATATTAAAGAATTTATTTGTAAATTATGGTGGAAAATAAGTATTTGGTCAAGCATTCAAAGCTCTCACTGATGGAAGGAGGTTTTGTCTCCAAATCTCACGATACATGGCCCCATTCATTCTTTCCTTAACACGGATCAATCGTCCTGTCCCCTTAGCAGAAAAACAGCCCCAAAGCATGATGTTTCCACCCCCATGCTTCACAGTAGGTATGGTGTTCTTGGGATGCCACTCAGTAGTCTTCTTCCTCCAAACACCACCAGTTGAGTTTATACCAAAAAAGTTCTATTTTGGTTTCATCTGACCACATGACATTCTCCCAATCCTCTGCTGTATCATCCATGTATCCATTTTGGTATCAACTCAACTACTGAGTTGCATCCCAAGAACACCATACCTGTGTATCAATGAAGACAGAGAAGCAAACCTAGTCTGTGGCCTAGTGGTTCGAGTGTCCGCCCTGAGATCGGTAGCTTGTGAGTTCAAACCCCGGCCGAGTCATACCAAAGACTAAAAAAAATGGGACCCATTACTTCCCTGCTTGGCACTCAGCATCTAGGGTTGGAATTGGGGGGTTACCGCTGCTGCTCACTGCTCCCCTCACCCCCGAGGCGGTGAGCAAGGGGATGGGTCAAAAGCAGAGGACACCTGGTCCGGTGTGTGTGTGACAATTATTGGTACTTTAACTTTTAACAAAATGAATTGCGCTCCTTATTCTGCTCACTTAACAGACACAATCCACTTTGCACACGTTCAGTAGATCAGTTTTGCATGTGCAAACTTTGGGTAAATCAGGGCCTCAGTAGTCTGGACTAAACCAAGAAAAACTGCATTAATAATTGTTAGAATGATTAAGTTATTAACAAACTTTGTGTTTCAATGAGTTCCGAAACGAGAGGACAAAAGCTGTCTTTGATCCTACCAACAAGGCTTGTAAAACTCCACTGTGTAGGATGGGAAGCAACATGAAGATGTTCTGTTTTTTGGACAGAAAGATATCATTTTGACAAAGCAGAAAGGAAGCAGGGCCAGACTCCCCTTCCAGGTGACCTTTTCTTTGAACTGTCATAATCAAAGGTGATGGCTGTTTATGACCCCCGTGCCTTAGAAACAGCTGTTGCCATGTAATCAAGGAAAGTCCAAATAAAAGAGACTGTACAGTCCAGACGTCTCTCCTCAATTGAGCCGAATGTAATTCTGCCTCTGTTTAGATTCCTCGCTTCTGGTCTTGTTTAATATATGTTATCAGAGTTTGAACCTGACAATAATACGTTTATTTTATTTGTGCCGAGGGCCAATGAAACATGAGCTTCACGCCAAAAACTTTAGCGCCAATAGAGCGCATCAAAAAGGACTTTTTTAACAGGGAGTACATGAAGTTGGTTCGGTTCTTTTTAGAACTTGAGTCAGTTGCAGACATGAGGCACAGATGTTGTTGTCGGGGGAGGGGTAAGGTAAGGGGGGGGGGGGGGTGGTCGACTAATGATGGACGTGCAGCCAGAAATATGGAGGGTGTGTAGATGCGGAGGAGAGAGTTTCGGGGGAAAGGCCACAGTGAGCATCATAAAAAAAAAAAAACATCACAAAAAACCCAGCCCTCATCTTCACGAAAATAATTAAAAAAAATAAAAAAGATAAAAATAGGATTTAAGTGTGTGGGAGGGAGGATTGGGGGAGGGGTGATGCTGGCATGGGGGCTCATGCCCGGCTAATGGCGGGGATGGAGAGGGGGTGTGGGCGGTGAAATGCTAACACGTCCACATGCAAGTGATGTCACAATGTCGGAAGCGCCCATCCCCCCCCACCCCACCCCCTCAAACCCCCGGGGGCCCACATGGGAGAACTTACCATTAATGGGCACTTTTTAGATAGCAGATACATAAGAGGATGTGGAAAAGTGTGAGAGAAAGAAGAGAAAAGAGAGGAGAGAAGAGAGAGGGGATAAGCAACAATTACAGCATGAGAACCTGGCACAGATTTTGAGCTAAGCTAGTCTATGTGCGGACCACCTTGCCCCCATTCCCGGTTCCAAAGATGCCTTGGCCTGGTTAGGGGTGGGCGGGTGAGGGGGTAGGGGGGTGTATAGGGTGTTTGCTGATTGATGGATGAGTTTTGGGGGGGGGGCGATTTGACAAAACATGACAAAAGTCAAAAAATAATAATAATAAAATAAAGTAATGGCTTTAGAAATTAGTAGCAAATCAAACAAAATGAAGGTTAATTGAACAAATATGGGTATGTTTTACACTCATAACCATAACCTGTGTCATGATAATAAAGCGGATTTCTACTAATTTGTCATTGAATAGAGTCACGGTGTCTGAATTAAACAAATAAAAATAACGTTTAGGCAATTGTTATTTGACGGTGAGATACTTAAAATCAGGTGGTGGGCGACTGCACCTCTTGGAGACCGTCACTGCTCTCATGATAAAATAACATTTTATATTTGTTTGTTGCGGTGGATACTCGCCTAGTCGCGGTTCCCCATATTTGTGATTTTCATAATAAAACTTTTTTTTGTTGTCCATCCATCCTCTCCCGCCTATCTGAGGTCGGGTCGCGAAGGCAGCAGCCTAAGCAGGGAAGGCCAGACTTCGCTCTCCCCAGCCAGCTCGTCCAGATCCTCCAAGGGGATCCCGAGGCGTTCCCAGCCCAGCCAGGAGACATAGTCTTCCCAACGTGTCCTGGGTCTTCCCCGTGGCCTCCTACTGGTTGGACATACCCGAAACAACTCCCAAAGGAGGCGTTCGGTTGGCATCCTGACCAGATGCCCCAACTACCTCATCAGGGTCTTCCCCGTGGCCTCCTACCGGTTAGACATGCCCGAAACAATTCCCGAAGGAGGCGTTCGGTTGGCATCCTGACCAGATTCCCCAACCACCTCATCTGGGTCTTCCCCGTGGCCGTCTACCGGTTGGACATGCCCGAAACAACTCCAAAGGAAGGCGTTTGGTCGGCATCCTGACCAGAAGCCCAAACCGCCTCATCTGGGTCTTCCTCGTGGCCTCCAATCGGTTGGACAAGCCCGAAACAACTCCCGAAGTAGGCACTCTGTTTTCATCCTGACCAGATTCCTCAACCACCTAATCTGGGTCTTCCCCGTGGCCTCCTACCGGTTGGACATGCCCGAAACAACTCCCGAGGGAGGCGTTTGGTTGGCATCCTGACCAGATGCCCCAACCACCTAATCTGGCCTTCTCCGTGACCTCCTATCGTTTGGACATGCCCGAAACAACTCCCGAGGGAGGCGCTCTGTTTTCATCCTGACCAGATTCCTCAACCACCTAATCTGGGTCTTCCCCGTGGCCTCCTACCGGTTGGACATGCCCGAAACAACTCCCGAGGGAGGCGTTTGGTTGGCATCCTGACCAGATGCCCCAACCACCTAATCTGGCCTTCTCCGTGACCTCCTATCGTTTGGACATGCCCGAAACAACTCCCGAGGGAGGCGCTCTGTTGGCATCCTGACCAGATGCCCCAACCACCTAATCTGGGTCTTCCCCGTGGCCTCCTACCGGTTGGACATGCCCAAAACAACTCCCGAAGGAGGCGTTCGGTTGGCATCCTGACCAGATGCCCCAACCACCTCATCTGGGTCTTCCCCATGGCCTCCTACCGGTTGGACAAGCCCGAAACAACTCCTGAAGGAGGCGTTCGGTTAGTATCCTGACCAGATGCCCCAACCACCTCATCTGGGTCTTCCCCGTGGCCACCTACCAATTGGACATGCCCGAAAAAACACCCGAAGGAGGCGTACGGTTGGCATTCTGACCAGATGCCCATACCACCTCCTCTGGATCTTCCCTGTGGCCACCTATCGGTTGGACATGCCCGAAACAACTCCCGAAGGAGGCTTTCGGTTGGCATCCTGACCAGATGCCCCAACCACCTCATCTGGGTCTTCCCCATGGCCTCCTACCGGTTGGACAAGCCCGAAACAACTCCCGAGGGAGGCGTTTGGTTGGCATCCTGACCAGATGCCCCAACCACCTCATCTGGCCTTCCCAGTGGCCTCCTATCGGTTGGACATGGCCGAAACAACTCCCTAAGAAGGCGTTCGGTTGGCATCCTGACCAGACGACCCAACCAACTCATCTGGATCTTCCCTGTCGCTTTTTACCTTTTGGACATGCCCGAAACAACTCCCGAGGGAGGCGTTCGGTTGGCATCCTGACCAGATGCCCCAACCACCTCATTAGGCCTTCCCCGTGGCCTCCTACCGGTTGGACATGCCCGAAACAACTCCCGGAGGAGGCGTTCCGTTGGCATCCTGACCAAATGCCCCAACCGCCTAATCTGGGTCTTCCCCGTGGCCTCCTACCGGTTGGACATGCCCGAAACAACTCCCAAAGGAGAAGTTCGGTTGGCATCCTGACCAGATGCCCCAACCACCTCATCTGGGTCTTCCCCGTGGCCGTCTACCGGTTGGACATGCCCGAAACAACTCCAAAGGAAGGCGTTTGGGCGGCATCCTGACCAGAAGCCCAAACCGCCTCATCTGGGTCTTCCTCGTGGCCTCCTATCGGTTGGACAAGCCCGAAACAACTCCCGAAGTAGGCACTCTGTTTTCATCCTGACCAGATTCCCCAACCACCTAATCTCGGTCTTCCCCGTGGCCTCCTACCGGTTGGACATGCCCGAAACAACTCCCAAAGGAGAAGTTCGGTTGGCATCCTGACCAGATTCCCCAACCACCTCACCAGGGTCTTCCCCGTGGCCTCCTACCGGTTGGACATGCCCGAAACAACTCCCAATGGAGAAGTTCGGTTGGCATCCTGACCAGATGCCCCAACCACCTCACCAGGGTCTTCCCCGTGGCCTCCTACCGGTTAGACATGCCCGAAACAACTCCCGAAGGAGGCGTTCGGTTGGCATCCTGACCAGATGTCCCAACCACCTCATCTGGGTCTTCCCTGTGATCTCCTACCAATTGGACATGCCCAACACAACTCCCGAATGAGGCGTTCGGTTGGCATCCTGACCAGATGCCCCAACCACCTCATCTGGGTCTTCCCCGTGGCCTCCTATCGGTTGGACATGCCCGAAACAACTCCCGAAGGAGCCGTTTGGTTGGCATCCTGACCAGATGCCGCAACCACCTATTCTGAGTTTTCCCCGTGGCCTCCTACCGGTTGGACATGCCCAAAACAACTCTCGAAGGAGGCATTCGGTTGGCATCCTGACCAGATGCCCCAGCCACCTCATCTGGGTCTTCCCCGTGGCCTCCTACTGTTTGGACATGCCCGAAACAACTCCCAAAGGAGGCGTTCGGTTGACATCCTAAGCAGATGCCCCAACAACCTAATTTGGGTCTTCCCCGTGGCCGTCTACCAGATGGACATGCCCGAAACAACTCCCGAAAGAGGCGTTCGGTTGGCATCCTAAGCAGATGCCCCAACCATATCATCTGAGTCTTCCCCGTGGCCTCCTACCGGTTGAACATGCCCGAAACAATTCCCAAAGGAGGCGTTCGGTTGGCATCCTGACTAGATGCTCCAACCACCTCATCCGGCACCTATCGTGTGGAGGAGCAGCGGCTTTAGTTTAATTTCCTCCCGGATGGCAGAGCTTCTCACCCTATCTCTAAGGGAGAGCCTTGCCACCCGGCGTTGGAAACTCATTTCGGCCGCTTGTACCCGTGATCTTGTCCTTTCGGTCATAACCCAAAGCTCATGACCATAGGTGAGGATGGGAACGTAGATCGACCGGTAAATTGAGAGCTTCGCCTTCCGGCTCAGCTCCTTCTTCACCACAACGGATCGATACAGCGTCCGCATTACTGAAGACGCCGCACCGATCCGCCTGTCGATCTCACCATCCACTCTTCCCTCACTTGTGAACAAGACTCCTAGGTACTTGAACTCCTCCACTTGGGGCAGGGTCTCCTCCCCAACCCGGAGATGGCACTCCACCCTTTTCCGGGCGAGAACCAAAGACTCGGACACTCAACATCAAGGGTTGGAATTGGGGGTTAAATCACCCAAAATTATAATATAAATACATTTAATAGAGTCAAATACAAATAAAATAATTACTTTACAGATTGTGTGAAGTAAATCTGAACGGCCAATACGGGCATCTACATCAACGATATGATTTGCCTGAGAAGCTGGACAGGACAAAAAACACATAAAAAACTTTTTGTACCATTTTCTACTTAACTGCCCTAAAATGATTACTTATGGAATTTTGACCTTACCTTAAAAATCCTAAACACAATATTGTTTAATTGCACCGACACACATCTAACAGGAAATGCCCCCCCCCCCCTCTACCTCAAACAACTACTCACCCCCACATCCTCTACACCAGTGGTCCCCAACCACCGGGCCACTCGATTGGTACCGGACCGCAGAAGAATTTTTTATTTATTTTTATTTTTATTAAATCAACAAAAAATACACAAGATACACTTACAATAAGTGCACGAACCCCCCAAAAAATAAATTTTTCAACATAAAACCAAAATACACTTACAATAAGTGCACAAACCCAAAAAACCTCCCTTTTCATCACAAAAAAAAAAAAAAATCCCTCCCCCGCCAGGCTGCGGGACAAATTATCAAGCGTTGACCAGTCCGCAGCTACAAAAAGGTTGGGGACCACTGCTCTACATGACACCTCCGCTCCAGATGAACAATTGGAGACTGGGGCTTTCTCTGCTCCGCGGCTCCCCGTCTGTGGAACGCTCTCCCTGACCACCTGAGGGCACCACAGACTGTGGATGCTTTTAAAAAAGGCTTAAAAATCCTTCTTTGAAAAAAAGGCCTTTTTTTTTTTTTTTTAGATATATGCATACTAGTTCTCACTTTTAGGCTGTTCTTGTTTTTAATTTCTTTCATTTTTATTATCTTTTTATTTATTTTTTAAATACACTGCAGCCGTTTGAGGGTTGTTTGCTCAATGTGAATTTTTTTTTACAAATAAAATATATTATTTTTATGATAACAACAATATATAACAACTGTTTTCACATTGACAGTCGACTAATAAATTATTTATGATTCTGATACCTTCTCTTTACACTTCAATGACAATTAGTCCTCCTAAATATTGCATCATATCAGATAAGTAAAGTGAATTATATTTATATAGCGCTTTTCTCTAGTGACTCAAAGCGCTTTACATCTTGAAACCCAATATCTAAGTTACATTTAAACCAGTGTGGGTGGCACTGGGAGCAGGTGGGTAAAGTGTCTTGCCCAAGGACACAACGGCAGTGACTAGGATGGCGGAAGCGGGGATCGAACCTAAAACCCTCAAGTTGCTGGAACGGCCACTCTACCATTTGAGCTATGCCGCCCCAAGATAAGGTTCTATAGTAGCCAAAGATTTACCATGGAATAGATAAATAATATTTCTATTGCATCACTCAGTATTGTTGCATTTATATGCCAATTTTTGTTTAGCAACATAAACTCCATTGACGAGAGACATGTGGGTTGGGATGCAAACTCGTCAAAGCTGCAAACTCTTTCCCGCTCCATTAAAAAACTAAAACGTGAGCAGCTGATGATGATGATGAAAGACGTTGCTTTGCGTTGCAAACGTTCTTTTTTTTTTTTAAACGTGTGCTAGCCCAATTTGTCGCACCGAACAAAAGTAGCACAAGCGCTATCAGTGAGAAACGTCTGTTCATTTTTTTAAATTTTTTTTTTAATCATTCCGTGTCATCGCTAAACAGGACGAGCGGAGAACAAAACAACAAGAAGGTTGCTAGTAACTCGCCAAAGGCAGGGGGGGGGGGGGGGGCACATTAAAAAGAATAATAGAAAAGGTTGTTGTGTTGGAGGGGGGGGGGTTTACTAAATGAGGGGTGAGGAGAAAAGAGGGGAGGGGAGGACATGATGTCTTTTTGTTCAGGGGGTTCAGCCTTTAATTAATTAGCTTTCTGTGCACTGTTTGCTCCAAAAAAAAAAAAAAAAAATGCAGTTATTCCCCTTGTTGTTGACCCATGCCCCGCCCCACCCAACCCCCCTTCACCCCCTCCAATGTCCCACGACACATACAGGCCACATGTGCATGCATATGACATGTCCAGCACAGATGTGATGTCACACGCACGACACGCGGCACCTCTGTTACAGCGGGAGAGGGGGCGGGACAAAGCAGGCAGATGAGCTAAATCAAAGCCAAAACAATGATAAGGAGGGTGGGGGGGGGGAATGAGGGTGAGGGGCGGGGCGAAAGGGATATCTGTGCATTTTAAGTTAGCTCGTTACAACCTCATCAACAGCAGCGATTCCCAAACGATGTGTCGCGGCACATTGGGTGTACCGCAGCGGGGAAATGACATTTTCTTCCACTAGATGGCACAAAGTATAGTCGTGGTCAAAAGTGGACATAGACTTGTAAACAACATTATATCAGGGCTGTCTTGAGTTTCCAATCATTTCTACAACTCTTGTTTTTTTTGTGATAAAGTGATTGGAGCACATGTTGGTCTCAAAGAAACTATTCATGAAGTTTGGTTCTGTTATGAATGTATTATTGTTAACATTTTCTGGGTCAAAAATATACATAATGACAAAATAGGTGCAGTTCCAGCACCAAACACACGTCGAAAGTGGTAAAGGAGTGGCTAAATCGTGCTAGAATTAAGGTTTTAGAATGGCCTTCCCAAAGTCCTGACTTAAGCATGTGGACAATGCTGAAGAAACAAGTCCACGTCAGAAAACCAGCTGAACCGGACCAATTTTGTCAAGAGGAGTGGTCAAAAACTCAACCGGAAGCTTGCGGATGGACATGTAACCAATTATTAACATTGCTGGATCCGTCTGTGCGCTCCAGTGAGAGCACCGCTGGCCACGCTCACAGCTGCAGGGGATCTGTAACCAGCGCACCTGGCTGGGATGAGCCAGATGCCTTCATAAGCTCGCACAACCTGCCATGCGGCGCCGGAGTATAGTCTTCAGTTGGCGTACATACCCTCTGTCGCCTGGAAAGTGAGATGTCCGTCTCACTTTTACCCAAATCTCCCTCTGGACTCTGACTGCCTACCTCGATCCTTGACTTCCCCAGCTTTGGACTCGGACCTTTAGACTTTTCTCTCCCCT
The DNA here is from genome assembly GCF_033978795.1 of Nerophis ophidion. Classification (NCBI taxonomy): domain Eukaryota; kingdom Metazoa; phylum Chordata; class Actinopteri; order Syngnathiformes; family Syngnathidae; genus Nerophis; species Nerophis ophidion. The sequence continues at coordinate 5,287,641 of NC_084624.1, forward strand.
GGACTTCCTCGTACTTGGTAACACACACTTCAGCTAACCACACACTGTCTTAGACTGTACCATTCTTGGATTTTGTCACGCTCCATTTCCTTCGTTTATTAGTTAGTATTGTTTTATTATTATACATATTACCTAGTATTGTTTTATTATTATACATATTAACTGTTTATATAATAAATTGTTGAACGCGACCTCTGGTGTCAGTTGCCGTCATCTCCCCTCTGCAAACCATAACAGCATGTATACTTTTGACCCGGCAGATTTGACCCATGATAAATTCATAACAGAACTTCATTAAAGTTTTTTGTGACTGGCAAGTATGTGCTCCAATCACTCGATCACAAAAAAATAGGAAACTCAAGACAGCCATGACATTATGTTTTTTTACAAGTGTTTGTAAAGTGTTGACCACGACTGTCTATTATCACCACCTGCTGCCATTTCAACAGCACAATAAAGTCTCATAACAGGTTGGGAAAATAGTGAGCTACGGCAATGAGAAGACCAAGAAGAAAAAGAATGTCTCTCACCTAGGATGGCGGTCGGCACAAAGGGGTCTGCTCGTCATTGTCAACCCGAAAGAATGAACGCAGAAGTTGGGAGGAGGAAAAAAAGTAACAGGAAGTTAGAGATGAATCAAAAGATAATAACAGATTACGGTAACAAGACCTGACTTTTACGTGCATTAGCTCAGACGACATATGAGACAAAACGAGCTGGATTTATGATAAAGAGTGACTTGTTACATTGCGTCGACATCGGGGTCGGTATCTCTGGATTGGCAGACCGGGGTGGTGGTTCCTCTCTAAGAAGAGGAACCAGAGGGTGTGTTCCAACTATCGTGGAATCACACTCCTCAGCCTTTTCGTTAAGGTCTATTCAGGTCTACTGGAGAGGAGGCTACGCAGGATAGTCGAACCTCGGATTCAGGAGGAACAGAATGGTTTTCGTCCAGGTGGTGGAACTGTGGACCAGGTCTATACTCTCGGCAGGGTCCTTGAGGGTACATGGGAGTTTGCCCAACCAGTCTACATGTGCTTTGTGGACTTGGAGAAGGCATTCGAACGTATACCCGGGGAAGTCCTGTGGGGAGTGCTCAGAAATTATGGGTTATCAGACTGTCTGATTGTGGAGGTCCGTTCCCTGTATGATCAGTGCCAGAGCTTGGTCCGCATTGCTGGCAGTAAGTCGAACACATTTCCAGTGAGGGTTGGACTCTGCCAAGGCTGTCCTTTGTCACCGATTCTGTTCATAACTTTTATGGACAGAATTTCTAGGTGCAGTCAGGGCATTGACTGGATCCGGTTTGGTGGGTGCGGGATTAGGTCTCTGCTTTTTGCAGATGATGTGGTCCTGATGGCTTCATCCGGCCAGGATCTTCAGCTCTCACTGTGAAGCGACCGGGATGGGACTCAGCACCTCCAAGTCCGAGTCCATGGTTCTCGCCCAAAAAAGGGTGGAATGCCATCTCCGGGTTGGGGAGGAGACCTTGCCCCAAGTCGAGGAGTTCAGGTACCTCAGAGTCTTGTTCACGAGTGAGGGAAGAGTGGATCGTGAGATCGACAGGCGGATCGGTGCGGCGTCTTCAGTAATGCGGACGTTGTACCGATCCGTTGTGGTGAAGAAGGAGCTGAGCCGGAAGGCAAAGCTCTCAATTTACCGGTCGATCCACGTTCCCATCCTCACCTATGGTCATGAGCTTTGGGTTATGACCGAAAGGACAAGATAACCGGTACAAGCGGCTGAAATGAATTTCCTCCGCCGGGTGGCGGGTCTCTCCCTTAGAGATAGGGTGAGAAGCTCTGCCATCCGGGAGGAACTCAAAGTAAAGCCGCTGCTCCTCCACATCGACAGGAGCCAGATGAGGTGGTTCGGGCATCTGGTCAGGATGCCACCCGAACGCCTCCCTAGGAAGGTGTTTCGGGCACGCGGAAGACCCAGGACACGTTGGGAAGACTATGTCTCCCGGCTGGCCTGGGAACGCCTCGGGGTTCCCCGGGAAGAGCTGGACAAAGTGGCTGGGGAGAGGAGAGTCTGGGCTTCCCTGCTTAGGCTGCTGCCCCCGCGACCCGACCTCGGATAAGCAGAAGAAGATGGATGGACAAACAGATTTATTTTTTTGTATTTTTGGTCTAATATGGCTCTTTCAACGTTTTGGTTTTATTATGTCCGCAGTTTGACTCTGGAACAGTTCCAATCAAATCAACTTTATTTATAAAACACATTTTTAAATTTACCAAATGGATAGCCAAAGTGTTGTACAATAGGCAGGTTAAACGATAACAAGAAAAAACGAGCAAATACAACACAACACAAACACAACACAATAATAAATAAAAAAAGAACCAACACAAAAGAGATCACAGAGTGTTAAAGGCCAGGGAATAAAAGTGTTTTTAAGAGCGATTTTAAATCAGGAAGAGAGGAGGCCTATCTAACACTCAAATGTAAGTCGTTCCAGAGCTGTTGATCTTTGTTTCTTATATTTTCATAAGGAAATTTAAGAAGTTTCAGAGTAACGATCATGTGTGAAAAAGCAGATAGAAGCCGAGTCATTTTGAGATTTGAGTGAGGTTACCTGGGTAGAAGGCGCTGGTGGGGATGGAGGTGTTGAGCGTGTTGGCTTTTGGCAGCGTGAAGGAGGAAGGAGAGGACCCAGCTATAAGAAAACACACAAAGCTCAACTTTAAAAGTTGTTTTGCGTCACTGTGAAGGACTGTTTTGAATTCATGCAGTTCGAAACTGGCACACCATTTCCTTGTTCGATTTCTGAACTGAATCACAAGATGGATCACATCATGGAGAAGCTTGCTGAAAAGGGAAATTTAATTGAATTTGAGAGCACCCGGCATGGACGAATTGAACAGACAAGTCATTGTTTTGTCCGCTCCTGGAAAAAACATCCTAATCAACGATTTGACTCCCTCGAATGGCCTTGACGCTGTGGAAACAGGACTAAGCTGTTATGAAAAACACCCCCCTGGACACCTCAATGATGGAAGCTTTTGACCTCCCTCCCTCCTCAACGACACCTGGAGTCGAACTTTTGCAGATTGGCCTCAGTCTAAAAAACATTACATCATCACACCCAGGACAATTGGGCATACACGCACACACAACGTGTTTATGTGTGCATTGCATGGAGGTTTTTTTTTCCCACTCCAGACTGGGTCCCCTTAGGAGTCCAGTCTAGATTGTATTTTTTTAGTCATCTTTTCCCCCAGCGTTTTACATTTTCTCCTTCTTTTACGTGGCGAACCATCAGCGTTCTTGTTCTGTAACTCTGTACACTGTTTGTTTGTCTAATCTTGAACGGGTTTGTGCTGAAAAAAAAGTTTTGTTGTACTTGTGCAATGACAATAAAGACATATCTACCTTGTGTGTCACATGATCAATTAAAACATTCTGTTAAGTGATAATTTGTCCGCAGAAATGGTTTTACTATCGCACACCTTTTTGGTTGCTTTAGTAGAAAAATAATAAATAAAGCATTATTTTGAACACAAGCTGGTTTATGTGTGTGTGTGTGTGTGTGTGTGTGTGTGTGTGTGTGTGTGCACCAACAACCCCCCCCCAAAAATCTACAAAAATGGCTGACATGACTACAAAAATCTATATTTTGTTAGAAAGACACAAAAAGGGTGGTCCCTACAAGTCATGATCAGCAACTTGGTCCCCATTGCAAATAATAACCAGTATGTGTGTGTATGTGTGTGTGTGTGTGTGTGTGTGTGTGCTGCAGCAATCCCCCCCCAAAAATCTGCAAAAATGGCTGACATGTCTTTAGAAATTCTATATTTTGTTAGAAAGACACAAAAAGGGTGGTCCCCACAAGTCCTGATCAACAACTTGGTCCCCATTCCAAATAATAAGCAGTATGTGTGAGTATGTGTGTGTGTGTGTGTGTGTGCTCCAACAATTAAATAAAAAAAAATCTACAAAAATGGCTGACATGACTTTAGAAATTCTATATTTTGTTAGAAAGACACAGAAAGGGTGGTCCCCACAAGTCCTGATCAACAACTTGGTCCCCATTCCAAATAATAAGCAGTATGTGTGGGTATATGTGTGTGTGTGTGTGTGTGTGTGTGTGTGTGTGTGTGTGTGTGTATTCACTAACCATCCCCCCAAAAAATCTACAAAAATGGCTGACATGACTTTAGAAATTCTATATTTTGTTAGAAAGACACAAAAAAGGTGGTCCCCACAAGTCATGATCAACAACTTGGTCCCAATTCCAAATAATAACCAGTATGTGTGAGTATATGTGTGTGTGTGTTTGTGTGTGTATGCTCCAACAATCCCCCCCCCAAAATCTGCAAAAATGGTTGACATGACTTTAGAAATTCTATATTTTGTTAGAAAGACACAAAAAGGGTGGTCCCCACAAGTCATGATCAACAACTTGGTCCCCATTCCAAATGATAGCCAGTATGTGTGTGTGTGTGTGTGTGTGCACCAACAATCCCCCCCCAAAAATCTACAAAAATGGGTGACATGACTTTAGAAATTCTATATTTTGTTAGAAAGACACAAAAAGGGTGGTCCCCACAAGTCCCGATCAACAACTTGGTCCCCATTCCAAATAATAACCAGTATGTGTGAGTATATGTGTGTGTGTGTGTGTGTGTGTGTGTTTATGCTCTAACAATAAAAAAAAAAAATCTACAAAAATGGCTGACATGACTTTAGAAATTCTATATTTTGTTAGAAAGACACAAAAAGGGTGGTCCCCACAAGTCCCGATCAACAACTTGGTCCCCATTCCAAATAATAACCAGTATGTGTGAGTATATGTGTGTGTGTGTGTGTGTATGCACCAACAATCCCCTCCCAAAAAATCTACAAAAATGGTTGACATGACTTTAGAAATTCTATATTTTGTTAGAAAGACACAAAAAGGGTGGTCCCCACAAGTCATGATCAACAACATGGTCCCCATTCCAAATAATAGCCAGTATGTGTGTGTGTGTGTGTGTGTGTGTGTGTGTGTGCACCAACAATCCCCCCCAAAAAATCTACAAAAATGGGTGACATGACTTTAGAAATTCTATATTTTGTTAGAAAGACACAAAAAGGGTGGTCCCCACAAGTCCCGATCAACAACTTGGTCCCCATTCCAAATAATAACCAGTATGTGTGAGTATATGTGTGTGTGTGTGTATGTGTGTGTGTTTATGCTCTAACAATAAACAAAAAAAAATCTACAAAAATGGCTGACATGACTTTAGAAATTCTATATTTTGTTAGAAAGACACAAAAAGGGTGGTCCCCACAAGTCCCGATCAACAACTTGGTCCCCATTCCAAATAATAACCAGTATGTGTGAGTATATGTGTGTGTGTGTGTGTGTGTGTGTGTTTATGCTCTAACAATAAACAAAAAAAAATCTACAAAAATGGCTGACATGACTTTAGAAATTCTATATTTTGTTAGAAAGACACAAAAAGGGTGGTCCCCACAAGTCCCGATCTACAACTTGGTCCCCATTCCAAATAATAACCAGTATGTGTGAGTATATGTGTGTGTGTGTGTGTGTATGCACCAACAATCCCCCCCCAAAAAATCTACAAAAATGGTTGACATGACTTTAGAAATTCTATATTTTGTTAGAAAGACACAAAAAGGGTGGTCCCCACAAGTCCCGATCAACAACTTGGTCCCCATTCCAAATAATAACCAGTATGTGTGAGTATATGTGTGTGTGTGTGTGTGTATGCACCAACAATCCCCCCCCAAAAAATCTACAAAAATGGTTGACATGACTTTAGAAATTCTATATTTTGTTAGAAAGACACAAAAAGGGTGGTCCCCACAAGTCATGATCAACAACTTGGTCCCCATTCCAAATAATAGCCAGTATGTGTGTGTGTGTGTGTGTGTGTGTGTGTGCACCAACGATCCCCCCCAAAAAATCTACAAAAATGGGTGACATGACTTGAGAAATTCTATATTTTGTTAGAAAGACACAAAAAGGGTGGTCCCCACAAGTCCCGATCAACAACTTGGTCCCCATTCCAAATAATAACCAGTATGTGTGAGTATATGTGTGTGTGTGTGTGTGTGTGTGTGTGTTTATGCTCTAACAATAAAAAAAAAATCTACAAAAATGGCTGACATGACTTTAGAAATTCTATATTCTGTTAGAAAGACACAAAAAGGGTGGTCCCCACAAGTCCCGATCAACAACTTGGTCCCCATTCCAAATAATAACCAGTATGTGTGAGTATATGTGTGTGTGTGTGTGTGTGCACCAACAATCCCCCCCCAAAAAATCTACAAAAATGGTTGACATGACTTTAGAAATTCTATATTTTGTTAGAAAGACACAAAAAGGGTGGTCCCCACAAGTCATGATCAACAACTTGGTCCCCATTCCGAATAATAGCCAGTATGTGTGTGTGTGTGTGTGTGTGTGTGTGTGTACACCAACAATCCCCCCCAAAAAATCTACAAAAATGGGTGACATGACTTTAGAAATTCTATATTTTGTTAGAAAGACACAAAAAGGGTGGTCCCCACAAGTCCCGATCAACAACTTGGTCCCCATTCCAAATAATAACCAGTATGTGTGAGTATATGTGTGTGTGTGTGTGTGTGTGTGTGTGTTTATGCTCTAACAATAAAAAAAAAATCTACAAAAATGGCTGACATGACTTTAGAAATTCTATATTCTGTTAGAAAGACACAAAAAGGGTGGTCCCCACAAGTCCCGATCAACAACTTGGTCCCCATTCCAAATAATAACCAGTATGTGTGAGTATATGTGTGTGTGTGTGTGTGTATGCACCAACAATCCCCCCCCAAAAAATCTACAAAAATGGTTGACATGACTTTAGAAATTCTATATTTTGTTAGAAAGACACAAAAAGGGTGGTCCCCACAAGTCATGATCAACAACTTGGTCCCCATTCCGAATAATAGCCAGTATGTGTGTGTGTGTGTGTGTGTGTGTGTGTACACCAACAATCCCCCCCAAAAAATCTACAAAAATGGGTGACATGACTTTAGAAATTCTATATTTTGTTAGAAAGACACAAAAAGGGTGGTCCCCACAAGTCATGATCAACAACTTGGTCCCCATTGCAAATTATAACATGTGTGCATGCGTGTGTGTGTTAGTGTGTGTGTGTGTGTGTGTGTGTGTGTGCTCCAACAATCCCCCCCAAAATTTTAAAAAATCTACAAAAATGACTAACATGACTTTATTCTAAATTTTATTAGAAAGACCCAAAATGTTTCCTTGATGTACCAAAAAATTAGGAGCCGTTTTTGCACAAAACCGGGTCAATTATTCTGGAAAAAAACTAAAAGAGAGAATTTAAAGTCATCTCGAATGTGTCCCACATTGCAGTAGGAGGCGACACAGCGTCGTAAAAAGAGTAAAAAAGGCTTGAAAGGTTATTTGAAAGCATCAATTTAAGATCTAGCTTTGGCCTTGTCCAGGATTGTTTGTGATTAGAAACTCATTTGAGGAAGTGGTCAAAAGATGTCACACTAAGTGTCAAACGATCGTGTGGATTTAACAGGAGATTAAGCACAAAATAAACAGGATGGCGTCAATATGTTTAATGTCTTCTTACTAAAAGTATTACCGCTAAGTCCGCATGGGCCCTCTGCGTCCCGGCGCCACCACAAAAGCGTCTGATCCGTCACGTTTTTAAGCCCACATTAAGTTCACCGGCATCTCCGGGTACGTTATTGAGGGCATCATGCCGACAGGACCAGAAGTAATGGGCTGGCATCTTAAATCAAGAAAAGGCCATAAGCAGCAGACGGTTAAACAAGGTCAGGGCATCATTGGGGTCTGGCGCCCGGCAGGGGTGGCGGTCCAAGGAGGTCGCCGTGGACTTTTAATCTGATGCTCGGGAGTGTGATTAAGGCGGGGTCCGAACCCCCGGGCGCAGATTTAGCCCAGCTGCCCGTCAACAGAGGATTAAGTTGACCCTGCGAGGGACGGAATGAAAAGGTGATCATCCACGACGTTTGGTGGGTTTGCTTCTTGGAGGCGGTGGAACATATCAGACTGACAGAAGTTAGACTTTGAGGAAAATAAACTTTGACGTCCAAGTTTAGATAAACTGGGTCTAATTTCATCATTGGCCAAACTATGTGCACCACCCTAATATTTGTTCTCTGTTTGACTCATTTCACTTGATCAAAAAAGACTCGGGCTTATTAGTGATTCCTAGAGCCCAAAAAAAGTCTGCGGGCTATAGAGCGTTTTCCGTTCGGGCTCCAGTACTCTGGAATGCCCTCCCGGTAACAGTTCGAGATGCTACCTCAGTAGAAGCATTTAAAACTCATCTGTATACTCTAGCCTTTAAATAGACCTCCTTTTTAGACCAGTTGATCTGCCGCTTCTTTTCTTTCTCCTATGTCCCCCCCTCTCTTGTGGAGGGGGTCCGGTCCGATGACCATGGATGAAGTACTGGCTGTCCGGAGTCGAGACCCAGGATGGACCGCTCGCCTGTGTATTGGTTGGGGACATCTCTACGCTGCTGATCCGCCTCCGCTTGGGATGGTTTCCTGTGGACGGGACTCTCGCTGCTGTCTTGGATCCGCTTTGAACTGAACTCTCGCGGCTGTGTTAGAGCCACTATGGATTGAACTTTCACAGTATCATGTTAGACCCGCTCGACATCCATTGCTTTCGGTCCCCTAGAGGGGGGGGGGGGGGGGGGTCCTCTCCAAGGTTTCTCATAGTCAGCATTGTCACTGGCGTCCCACTGGATGTGAGTTTTCCTTGCCCACTGGGTGTGAGTTTTCCTTGCCCTTTTGTGGGTTCTCCCGAGGATGTTGTAGTCGTGATGATTTGTGCAGTCCTTTGAGACATTTGTGATTTGGGGCTATATAAATAAACATTGATTGATTGATTGATTGATTGATGAAACCTTTTCTAGCATTGCACACTGCAAAAATAAGTATTTACAAACCCCGTTTCCATGAGTTGTTAAATTGTGTTAGATGTAAATATAAACAGAATACAATGATTTGCAAATAATTTTCAACCCATATTCATTTGAATATGCTACAAAGACAACATATTTGATGTTCAAACTGATAAAAAAATGTTTTTGTTGCAAATAATCATTAACTTTGGAATTTGATGCCAGCAACACGTGACAAAGAAGTTGGGAAAAGTGGCAATAAATACTGATAAAGTTGAGGAATGCTCATCAAACACTTATGTGGAACATCCCACAGGTGTGCAGGCTAATTGGGAACAGGTGGGTGCCATGATTGGGTATAAAAACAGCTTCCCCCAAAAATGCTCAGTCTTTCACAAGAAAGGATGGGGCGAGGTACACCCCTTTGTCCACAATTGCGTGAGCAAATAGTCAAACAGTTTAAGAACAACGTTTCTCAAAGTGACATTGCAAGAAATTTAGGGATTTCAACATCTACGCTCCATAATATCATCAAAAGGTTCAGAGAATCTGGAGAAATCATTCCACGTAAGCAGCATGGCCGGAAACCAACATTGAATGACCGTGACCTTCCATCCCTCAGACGGCACTGTATCAAAAACCGACATCAATCTCTAAAGGATATCACCACAAGGGCTCAGGAACATTCCAGAAAACCACTGTCAGTAAATACAGTTAATCACTACATCTGTAAGTGCAAGTTAAAGCTCTACTATGCAAAGCTAAAGCCATTTATCAACAACATCCAGAAACGCCGCCGGCTTCTTTGGGCCCGAGATCTTCTAAGATGGACTGATGCAAAGTGGAAAAGTGTTCTGTGGTCTGACGAGTCCACATTTCAAATTTTTTTTTGGAAATGTTTGACATCGTGTCATCCGGACCAAAGGGGAAGCGAACCATCCAGACTGTTATCGACACAAAGTTCAAAAGCCAGCATCTGTGATGGTATGGGGGTGCATTAGTGCCCAAGGCATGGGTAACTTACACATCTGTGAAGGCACCATTAATGCTGAAAGGTACATAAGGGTTTTGGAACAACATATGTTGCAATGTTCTCATGGACACCCCTGCTTATTTCAGCAAGACAATGCCAAGCCACATTCAGCACGTGTTAAAACAGCGTGGCTTTGTAAAAAAAAAAGAGTGCGGGTACTTTCCTGGCCCGCCTTCAATCCAAACCTGTCTCTCATGGAAAATGTGTGGCGCATTATGAAGCGTAAAATACGACAGCGGAGACCCCGGACTGTTGAACGACTGAAGCTCTACATAAAACAAGAATGAGAAAGAATTCCACTTTCAAAGCTTCAACAATTAGTTTCCTCAGTTCCCAAACGTTTATTGAGTGTTGTTAAAAGAAAAGGTGATGTAACACAGTGGTGAACATGCCCTTTCCCAACTACTTTGGCACGTGTTGCAGCAAAAAAAACATCAAATATGTTGTCTTTGTAGTGAATTCAATTGAATATGGGTTGAAAAGGATTTGCAAATCATTGTATTCCTGGTATGGCTCAGACCCTTGCCAGAGGCGCTCATCCATCTGTGTGCTCCAGTTTGCGCACCTCAGGATTCGCCCAGGGACGCGCCTGCATGAACCACCTTCTATAATCATTCACTGACAATCACCACGCCCAGAAAACAGTGGAGATGATCATGGACTTCAGGAAAGTCACAGCCCCACCATCCCCCCTCACCCTGATTGACTCTCCCACCCCCGTCTCCATTGTGGACTCCATCCGTTTCCTGGGCACCAGCATCTCCCAGGACCTCAAGTGGGAGCCGACCATCAGCTCCCTCATCAAGAAGGCCCGGCAGAGGATGTACTTCCTGCGGCAACTGAAAAAACTGGTGCAGTTCTACTCAGCCATCCTCACCTCCTCCATCACCGTGTGGTTCCCCGGCACCACAGTCCGGGACAAGCATCGATTGCAAACTTCCACCCCCTCCAGGACCTGTTCTCCTCCAGGACCAGGAGGCGTGTGGGTCGGACCACAGCTGACTCTTCCCACCCTGGACACAAAATATTCTCCCCTCTTCCCTCCGGCAGGAGACTACGGTCCATCCAGACCCACACCTCCCCCCATCTAAACAGTTTTTTCCCCTCGGCCGTCAGACACGTGAACAATAACAGGATCTGATAGCTCAGTTACAGCTCATGTTATTCTATTCTGTCTTATATGTCTAGCTCGGTTGGTAGAGTGGCCGTGCCAGCAACTTGAGGGTTGCAGGTTCGATTCCCGCTTGTGCCATCCTAGTCACTGCCGTTGTGTCCTTGGGCAGGACACTTTACCCACCTGCTCCCAGTGCCACCCACACTGCTTTAAATGTAACTTAGATATTGGGTGTCACTATGTAAAGCGTTTTTGAGTCACTTGAGAAAAGCGCTATATAAATATAATTCAATTCACTTCACACTTATGTTGCACGATTGCGCCAAGTAAAATTCCTAGTTTGTGAACTCGTTCTCAAACAATGACAATAGAAACTTTTCTGATTCTGACCTGCCTGTAATGAAGGACCTGCCTTCATAAGCCTGTACAGAACCTGCCTTCATAAGCCTGTACAACTTGGCATGCCGGCGCCGGAGTATAGCCTTCCGCACCTTCCCTGTGTTCATCCCCAAGTCTCACTGTGTGTCTTGTGAAGTGAATTATATTTGTATAGCGCTTTTCTCTAGTGACTCAAAGCACTTTTACATAGAGAAACCCAATATCTAAGTTACATTTAAACCAGTGTGGGTGGCAATGGGAGCAGGTGGGTAAAATGTCTTGGTAGTGATTAGGATGGCGGAAGCGGGGATCAAACCTGGAACCCTCAAGTTCCTGGCACGGCCGCTCTACCAACTGAGCCATACCGCTCCTTGTGATTCAAGATCTTCTCGGTCATCGTCGTGCTTCCTGGGTTTTGACTCCTTGTCGCCCCGGACAACGAGGACTCGCTCTTGCCTTTTGACCCGGCTTCTACCCCTGGACTACCCTGCCGGTCTTGCCCTTGTCGGACCGCACCGCTTCTCTCAACACGCACCTCCAACACTCACGGTAAAATCCCTACAGTTAAATCCTGCCCATAGCCTTACACAATACACACTCTTTGATCTCGTTCACACTCAATTTCCCCAGTTATATTATATATATATATATATATATATATATATATATATATATATATATATATATATGTATATATATATATATATATATATATATATATATATATAAAATAAATCTTTGGACATTACTGCAACCTGGTGTCAGTCTGCCGTCATCTCCCCCTGTTTGAACCGAAAAAATTCAGTTTCTATTCATCCATCCATCTTCCTCCGCTTAACCGAGGTCGGGTTGCAGGGGCAACAGCCTAAGCAGGGAAACCCAGACTTCCCTCTCCCCAGCCACTTCGTCCAGCTCTTCCCGGGGGATCCCGAGGCGTTCCCAGGCCAGCCGGGAGACATAGTCTTCCCAACGTGTCCTGGGTCTTCCCCGTGGCCTCCTACCGGTTGGACGTGCCCTAAACACCTCCCTAGGGAGGCGTTCGGGTGGCATCCTGACCAGATGCCCGAACCACCTCATCTGGCTCCTCTCCATGTGGAGGAGCAGCGGCTTTACTTTGAGTTCCTCCTGGATGACAGAGCTTCTCACCCTATCTCTAAGGGAGAGACCCGCCACACGGCGGAGGAAACTCATTTCGGCCGCTTGTACCCGTGATCTTATCCTTTCGGTCATGACCCAAAAGCTCATGACCACAGGTGAGGATGGGAACGTAGATCGACCGGTAAATTGAGAGCTTTGCCTTCCGGCTCAGCTCCTTCTTCACCACAACGGATCGGTACAACGTCCGCATTACTGAAGACGCCGCACCGATCCGCCTGTCGATCTCACCATCCACTCTCCCCCCACTCGTGAACAAGACTCCTAGGTACTTGAACTCCTCCACTTGGGGCAGGGTCTCCTCGCCAACCCGGAGATGGCATTCCACCCTTTTCCGGGCGAGAACCATGGACTCGGACTTGGAAGTGCTGATTCTCATTCCGGTCGCTTCACACTCGGCTGCCAACCGATCCAGTGAGAGCTGAAGATCCCGGTCCGATGAAGCCATCAGGACCACATCATCTGCAAAAAGCTGAGACCTAATCCTGCGGTCACCAAACCGGAACCCCTCAACGCCTTGACTGCGTCTAGAAATTCTGTCCATAAAAGTTATGAACAGAATCGGTGACAAAGGACAGCCTTGGCGGAGTCCAACCCTCACTGGAAATGTGTTCGACTTACTGCCGGCAATGCGGACCAAGCTCAGGGAGCAGACCGCCACAATCAGACAGTCCGATACCCCATACTCTCTGAGCACTCCCTACAGCAGGGGTGCCCATTACGTCGATCGCGAGCTACCAGTCGACCGCGGGGGGTGTGTCAGTTGATCTCCAGCCAGGCTTTTAAAAAAAATAGACCTAAAAATGAGTGATCATCAATCTTCACCAAGACGTCACTTAAATGACATTCACGGTACCGGAGGGTCTTGTGAGATGACGCTGGCTGCTGCAAGATCATTATTATGAAAATATGACCGAGAGGAAGGCGAGAAACACTTTTTATTTCAACAGACTTTCGCGCCGTACCTTCCGTCAAAACTCTGAAGGCCGACTGCACATTTCCTATCTTCACAATAAAAGCCCTGCTTCATGCTGCCTGCGCTAACTAAATACAGAGTCTCGGAAAACTGGCGTGCACAAGCGATCCCTCAGAAAGCTAGCGTGCACATCACTTGTGCACGCCAGCTTTCCAAGACTCTTATTTTGTTAGCGCAGGCAGCATGAAGTAGGGCTTTTACTGTGAAGATAGGAAATGTCCAGTCGGCCTTTAGAGTTTTGACGGAAGGGACGGCGCGAAAATCTGTTGAAATAAAAAGTGTTTCTCGCCTTCCTCTCGGTCTTTTTTTCATAATAATGAACTGGCAGCAGCCAGCGTCATCTCACAAGACCCTCGGGTGCCGTGAATGTCAATCAAGCAAGCTACGGAATTTGCCGCCAATGTTTTTCTTGTAAAGTGTATGGAAGCTGGATGAATTAGATGCCAAAAACCAACCACTTTCATGTGGTATTGTACAGAAAGGACAACTTTTTTTCTCCTCCATTTGAAAATGTGGGCGTTATCATCATTACTGTCTGATTCCAATCAATGCAAGTCATCAGAATCAGGTAATACACCAACTTATATTCTTGTCTTCGTGAAAGAAAGACATCTATATGTGTTACACATGCTTATATTATCATTAAACACATTTAACTTGTTTACAAAAATGTCTCTTTCATAAATAAATAAATATAAATGATATATATAAATGAGGTAGATCCCCCCGAGTTGGTCAATTGAAAAGTAGCTCGCCTGCAGAAAAAGTGTGGGCACCCTTGCACTACAGGCTTTTCTCACTCTCACAGAGCGATAAAACAAGCGCACCTTCTTACAAACGTCACGTGTGCAACGTCACACGCTCTCACGGAACAGAAAGGTAGCGGCATGGGTAAAGTTAACTGCGATGGACGAGTGGTAATACAAAAGAGAGAGAAGGTGCGAATCTGATAACAAATGGAGGAAGAAGAATCGGCTGGTGGTGATTTGGCTTCAAGCGGGAAGATGTCGAACAGACAACCGTAATATGTCAAGTATGTGGAAACAGGTCCGACTTGCCGCCGGCAAATGCGGACCAAACTCTGGCACTGATCGTACAGGAAGCGGACCGCCACAATCAGACAGTCCGGTACCCCATACTCTCTGAGCACTCCCCACAAGACTTCCCGGGGTATACGTTCGAATGCCTTCTCCAAGTCCACAAAGCACATGTAGACTGGTTGGGCAAAAACTCCCATGCACCCTCAAGGACCCTTCCAAGAGTATAGAGCTGGTCCACAGTTCCACGACCAGGACCAAAACCACACTGTTCCTCCTGAATCCGAGGTTCGACTATCCGGCGTACACCTGAATAAACCTTACCGGGAAGGTTTAACACAATTTCCCAACTCTTATGGAAACGGCGTTTGTAAAAGCGGAATTGAAGCGACAAATGAGCGTTGGCTTACCTCGGCCGTTGAGGGTGAGCGCGCACTCGCTGCGAGTGTTGAGGGTGAGCGCGCACTCGCTGCGAGTGTTGAGGGTGTGGTTGTGCGTGTCCATGAAGGAAA